>NC_051156.1:60702364-60744650 GCF_013339745.2 Dermacentor silvarum
AAAAAAGTGGCGAAACCGCCTTTTTCAGCCACACCATGGCATGATGGAAGTTCGCAAATGAATCACACCTTTCTTGAGCAGCCTTCTTTAAACTCTCCAATGTGCATTTAGAGTCTAGGAGGCGGGTCTCATTGATGCGGAACAGTTGCTCACAGAAATGAAGCAGCTCAAGAAGGCTGTCTGAAGGAACCTTTAATGGGTTCCTTCCTTGTGTCACATAGCACTTTAGTGCTACAAGCTCAGGAACCTGCTTGTTATCGTCGATAATGCTGCTGTGACAGAGACTGCAAAGGGTGTACTTGTGCTTTAGAGCATACGCAACATACCCAGCGAAATATTCTAAGCTATCCTCCTCTTCTTGGCAAAGTTCGATAACACCTTCAAAGCTTGTCTCCACAACCTCATCGACTGTTGACTCTGGTACAAGCTTTCTTTTCTTTGAGGAAAGTTAACAGGTCTTGTGAGTCATCGATTGCATAGGAGCCATTACGGCTGGGCTGTGAAAACTGTGCCAGCACAATTATTCTGAAACTGG
This sequence comes from Dermacentor silvarum, assembly GCF_013339745.2. Taxonomy (NCBI): domain Eukaryota; kingdom Metazoa; phylum Arthropoda; class Arachnida; order Ixodida; family Ixodidae; genus Dermacentor; species Dermacentor silvarum. The sequence goes on from NC_051156.1 coordinate 60,702,900, forward strand.
ACTTAAACTCCCTGGCACATGGAACAGGTGTTTTTAGCCTAATTGTACTAAACAAGTTCTCCAGTGCATCCTGGCTCAGCCTGCTCAACAACAGAAACTTGAACTTTTGCTCAACAATGTAATGCTGCCTTAACTCTAAAGCGCATAGCGTTGACAGTACAGCTCTTGTCTGAACAGGCTTCCAAGATGATTTTCCTGCTTTGTCAATGATCTTCAAGCCAGTGAACATGACAACAAAACCTTCCAGAAATGTTTTTGCTTCGTCTGCTTTTTGTGCATTCAGATCACTTAGGGCTGTTTTCTTGGTTCTAGAAGTCATTATAGTGAACCACTTAAAAATTTCCCCCAAGAACGCTGTTGTGAGTGCTTCTTTGGGTAGGTGACCTTTCTGCACAAGGTATCGTAAGGCTGCGGCAGTGGCATGGTGCAGATGCTACATTCATCTTTTCATAGTGGTTTGGGTCCAAATCTCGCAGTCTCAGGTGCGGTAGAAGTTTTAGTTTATGCCCTGCATCAATTTCGCAGGCTTTCCTCGCGTGTTCAAGAGACACCTGCAAAAATAACGCCCTATTAGGTAATGCGGCCATATAAGAAAAAAAACATTTAATTTTCTTTACTTATTTATCAAAAGACGATGGCATATGGCTGAGTCAAATGCACTGGCCATGTGCAATAGCTAGGAACCATGTCTGCACGTCATTTACAGGTAACCATAAAAAAATGTAAAAATTACCATTTTTGTGCATAGAACACTGTTTTGGATATTGCTTTATTCCTTACATTAAATAATTTACTGAATAACGGAAAATGTTAAATAAATAACATATAAACTTTGAATTAGAAAGAATAGACTTATTTAAATACTTCATACACTACCTTTTCAGCATTATCTTGCCCCTAATTGATAAACTTGTAGCCTACTACAACACTGTGCTTCAAAATTTTTTATGCGTTTGCGTGTCACATATCATGACAGTGCATTTTTATTTGCTACTTGCGGCTACATTTTTACCATAGCCTTTGTCGCTTTGCCTTAAAAACCAGACATAACTACATTTTTTGAGGGGCTGAACGAAGATGCGCAAGAGCAAACTACGTAAGGCTTGCCGACTTGCTGAGAAATAAGAATACATGTTGCTATGTGAAAATGTAAAGTGACAATGATATTTTACAGCTCTGCTAATCCAGCCAACCCAAATTGTGTTAGCTTTGTTGCATTGATGTACTGAAAGCACCAATAGCTCACCAGAAAATAAAAATATTGAATGTTATTTTAAGAGACATGCTCCGTATATAGAAATGCATTAAGACATAAGATAAAATTCATAGCCTTACTTTGTTGCATGGCAGGGTATTTTTCGCCACAGTAGCCTGATCAAGAATTATGTCTTGTCCTCTAACAAGATGTCCCCTTAAGTTTTTCAGTAAGTATGGCGCATCTGCGATGAAGTACAGTTGCCTGTTGTGACCACAGGGTTGCCAGGCAATGTTGTCACCACAGGGGTGGGGGCATGACAGGTGTGGTTTCCCATATTTGGTTGCCTGAATGTTGCACAGACGCCAGATGGCCATGTTCTCTGGGCCCATGTCCGTTATAACTTCATCAATGATCATCCCGGCTGCCTCTGCACGCTGTACAAGTTCAAATAGGCAATCATTAACTTGCTGAGCATCGAAAGACGAGCCTGCATGAGGAGAAACAGGCAATTACAACAGCTCAAAAGTACTAATGATGGTTATGATTCCCTGGAAAAAAATAAGCACAGAAAAGATGTTGTGCTCACGACTCCTATGTTTGCAATCAAATTACAAGCTGCAAGATCACATATTTTTGCCTACATCATTTCACATGGAATTAAACTGTTGCTTGCCTAGTTAGAAAAAAAATTAGGTATTGCTACTCTGCCAGGCTTCACAATAAATTGCTGCACCATATGCAGCGTCTGCATAGCACATAGAAAAACACGAACTTGTGACGAATGACTGTGCAACAAGCTATTTCAACCAGGTTGGCATTTTGCCATGATTAAAGATTACCAGAGGGCTTCCGCTAATATATAACGTCTCAACTGAAGCCATGGCCAGCAATAATGCATATCAAGTGGGCAGCTTGTACAACACAGTGTACTTTGAGATGTAACAAGTAATGCTGCCAGTGTTACTGAACATCCATTATGTACCTGTGAAATGATAAGCAACGGCTTGCTTCCACCTGCTTGTTAGGCCCCCAAACATGAAAACCAAAGCATGAGATGCAAGCTCGTCATTCAAGGCTGGGTTTGACAGGCCAATGGTTGGTTGCCCTGCAATATCCAAGAATGCAAACAACTTCATAAATACAATGTCACGGATGGCCTCACCTTATGATGATGGAATCATTTGAACAGCTACTCAAAATATGCTTCACATTTGATACTGTTATGTGTTCATGGTCTATTTGATAGCTATAAACTCATCCACCTGAGGTGTCACTATTTTTTGCACTATTGTAACATTATTTGAACTCGTATGTTAGCAGCACGCACTAAACAAGACTACATAGCATTAAATAGGACCAGCTGCTCTACATAATCAGATCTGATATGAAAAATATGATTCGTCCAATTTAAAATGGCAACTTTCAACATAATTTGCACATAAACACGAGTAAACTGTACACACAAAGCAACAGTGTACCACAATGCGTGATTGTATTTACGGGCTGTACTTTTAAACTTATGCTGTTACCCGATACAAATCAAGCTAGAAAAAGGAAACTGATGTGCCACTTGCTAAACCAGACAAAAGTAATAAGATATGCTACAAATATCGGTAAATCTATGAGTGCTTTTTTTCCAACACTGAGGTTTTGTATGATGCATGATATGTATGAGTGAGTCTCGTTTATCATGTTCATCACGTATTTTGTATCACATGTGTTTACTGGTTTTTTCTTGAATTACTTCAAATCAAAGCTTTCTATGCGACTGCCTGAAATTTTGTCGTGAGCCAGTAATTGGTGGAATGAGAGTCTTGTTTATGAACCGTTCTGTAAATACAAAAATTCAAAAATTTTCACTTTCTGAAGCAAGTCAGTTTACTAGAAAGATGTGGTTTATAAGATAGACTATTGCTCTGCGAAAAAGTATACGCATTTTTCTTCTCACAAATATGTGGCGTCATACCTTGATGTACTGAGATCAGACTGCTAGTGTGTGATTCTCAAATAGCTTTTTCATTACCTATGATGCTGCCAATGGAGGCGTCATAATCTAGCCCTGGTGAAATTTGCATCTCGTCCATCAAAACGCAAGCGTGTCTCTCATTGGGAGCCATTGTAGTCACTTTCTCCTTTAGGGCGACGAAAACTTCATCCAGAATACCTGCACAAGCAGATTTTTTTAACAAGTACACGATAGAAAAAAAACAGTACAAGTTTACAGCTACCACACAGTGAAGCTTACCAGGTCTGAACTTGATGTGCTCAGTGTGCTTCTGTACTGTCCTTGCGGCTGGTAAGGGAACAATGTTTTCCTGCACTAAGTTGTACCCCTTGCTGCCACAAGCAACTTTTACGTGAAGGACTTTCTGAAGTGTGCCCGGTGACCATGCACTTCCCCTCATTGTTTTTCTCTCTAAAGCTCGAACTTGGTCTTCAGAAAGGACACTACTGAAAGACTTCCGGAGCTCATCTCTCCCTCCTCTGCCTTGCGCCGTCGCTTTTGTTCCAAGTGCAGCCTTCTTTCCAACTCTCGCTCAGATTTGAAGATTCTTGCATTTCCTGCGCATCCATTTAATTCAGCATTGGCTGCTAAAAGTTTCTGACTAAAAAACTACCTTATGTATACATAGCCATGTCCACACAACCCATGTACTGACATAACTTTTACGTTAAGCGTCATTGGCTGGCAGTTCCAAATTTCTGGAACTCACAATTGATTGAGCACAGTACATTTCTCGGCTTATAAATTATATAGTAATTACATGGGTAGATGAACACTACTCTGCTGTGCAATATTTTCCCTCGTGAGCAAAAGTATATGGACCACAGGGTCGCCGAAAAAAAAACAATTTTTTCGTAATTAACATGTATAAACTGAAATTGACGAGTACACTTGAAAGTTCGCAATGGTAAGTTTGGACTGCAGTTCTTAATTTCAAGTTGCATTCGCAGGCAATTGCAAAAAAATCAGCTTTATCGTGCAATCCCTGGTTCGTATACGTTTGCTCACGGGTGTTTATGTGCCATCCACATCTATGAGACGATATATAGTGTACATCAATAAAATATGCATGTTGTATAGGAGCTCTGTGGTGGCCAAATATTCAAATATTATTCAGATGAGAAGTCTGCCTGAGGAGTAGTGAAGGCTACAAGGAAGGAGATCAAACATTCTTTGGAACTTCACCAGCTGGTGAAAAGTCCAAGGCACAGCTGCCATGTGCTAGTATTGACAGATGATCCAAGGAAAGACCGACACACAGCTCGGATGATTTTAAACCTGCATATGCTGACAATGTTCAAGAGCATGTTTTAAGAATTTTATGAGCAGTGCCACACTTACACAGATGTCAAGTGTAGATGCAGACTGCAGCTTCAGGTTTGAGCATGATAATGAGAGGAGTTAGGAACAAAACCACATGCAAGTTTTCCTAGAGCAGTAGGCGCAATCTAAAGCTACACTATACTACAGGTAAAGCGAAGCCCTATTATCGCATGCATGTAAACGCAGCTTATGGTTGTGGCTTCGAAATATTTTTGCCTCTATCCACCAACCATGGATCATGTAACAGGATGGCAAGCAGACGTTCAGTAGACGACGTGGCGCGCAGGAGCACATCTCGAGGGGCATTTGGCCTTCCTATTGGCTAAGAACTCGTGTAGCTTCCACAACACTGGAACCAGCTTGTGAGATGGAGTATAAGTAGTGTGGACACTTTTCTCACCTGCTGATGAAAACATCGCTGCTTTGAGAAGGCCACGACTGGCCTTCCTACAGGTGTGCCAGGCCATTGTAGTGTCATGTCTGCAGAAATAATATAAATCCGTCCAAGACACCATCAGCTTTTGTTACTGTAGGCGCAAAAAACATTCCTTACCGGGTGTTTTCAGAAATTCCTGAACAGCAGGTGAAGCACATGCATTGAGGTCTTCCTGTGTCACTAGACCTGCAAAATGTAAAAGCATATAATCAAACTGGCATATCCTCGATAACTATTGGAATAACCATGTACAGTTGCTTATTTTGAAAATGTGGTCAGTGCTCCTACATTGTGTCATGCCACTGGTACAATATTGTTCCCATGAACTTCTGAAAATGCTGGTGGTTTTGCAAACAATGCACCCCACATTTTGTCCCTTAACTTAGTAAAGTTGTGACAGCAAAAAATTTTTGTACTGGTGCTAAACAAGTAATCCATAGTGGAGTGATAGTTCTTATGGTGTCTCACGTGAGTTATCCCAACTTTCGGTTCTGACTTTTTCCCTACCTTGAGCTGACGAAGGTGATGTGGCAGGTGCGTTCTCCACTACTGCTGGTGATGGTGAACCTACAGACAATGCACACCATTTTGGTTTCACAGGTTACTACTAGAAAAAAGATTGTGTGTAGGCTGAGCAAGTGATCACACTAAAGTGACTGCACTCCTACCTCGTGCATCTGATGGCGGTGACTCAACAGCTGGACCATCAACTTCGGCAAATGCTGGCGGGCCTGCGTACACACCAATGACTCATTTATTTTACTCTGATGTGCAAAATAATACACAGAGGAGTGGGATCGATATAGACCTGTATATAAACCAAGCATGACAACCTAACAAATGCATGTACAATCATAGATGCATATGAGCATGCAATTTACAGCACTCATGCAACTAAAAAAATTAGATGTGATGCAATGTATTGTTAAAGAAGACTAACATTCCCTTCATTAATAACTTTTATTCAATAACTTCCTATGGTCATTTTCCCTAGCTTGAGCAGACGAAGGTGATGTGGCAGGTGCGTTCTCCACTACTGCTGGTGCTGGTGAACCTGTAGAAAATGCACACCATTTTGGTTTCAAAAGTGACTTCTAGAAAAAAGATATTGCATTTAGGCTGAGCAAGTGATCAGACTAAAGTGATTGCACTCCTACCTTGTGCCAACAAAGGTGACTCTGCAGCTGCGCCACCAATTTCGGCAAATGCTGGCATGCCTGCAGATAATGCACACCTAATATTTGTCTAATCCTCAAGGCAAAAAGAATTTAAATAGGGAAGTGGAATACAGATATTTATACAAACTAAGCACGATAATATAACAAATATCATCAACATCAGCCTGTAACTTTGAAACACTCCCACAACTAAAGAACAAGAACCTAATGTGATTCAAAGTATAATTTGAGAAGAATAGCATTCAGTTCTATATTGACTGCTCTCCTACCTCGTGCTGATGAAAGTGACTCAGCAGCTGAACCATCAACTTCAGCAAATGCTGGCGGGCTTGCGTACACACCAATGACTTATTTATTTTACCTTGAAGTGCAAAATAATATACAGAGAAATGGGATCGATATAGACGTGTATATAAACCAAGCATGGCAACATAACAAATGTCTGTACAGAGGTCAACACATATCTCTAGAATGGGCCAACCACGTTTGCAGGACTGCACTGGTGAATCTGATGACATGTGGCACAAAATCAACTGTATGTGAGCTTGCATGACTACATTTACAGTTTCTATTGATTTTCTCGGCCTGGAAGTCGGCTTAAGCTTTCGTGGCTGCTTTGGCCCTCGCGAGTGTGTTCTAGACAAGTGTGTTGACCTCTGTACAATCACAGGCGCATATGAGCATGCAATTTACAGCACTTATGCAACAAAAAACAAAAAAATGTGATGCAATTTATTCTTAAAGAAGACTAACACACTGTACACTGCTTCGCATAACATCGATTTCCACAGGGCATGGGATCTGCCATTTTTTTAACGTAATAAGCGAGCAGAAGTGGCTGTGCGATGAGACTCACAGGAAAAGATACTTGAGGCTGCGTCTGGCTTCAGGCGTTTTCTTTTTTGCAGGCCATGCTCGAACTGGTCTTCTGTGAAGTGGTCCTGCATAAAAGCAGTTTCAGTGATAAGTAAACACAACCGCAGAAACATGTGCAATATTCAACAGCCGTCCTTTTCTGATACCCAGCAGAAGCCCGCGAGTCTTGTAAACATACCTAGAACAAACTAGTAGTGCAGATGACAACCAACTGTATGTCTGTGCATGACCCTCCATCTCAACATGAGAATGCAGGTCATTAAGGTCAATTTACTATAACACAGTGCTTATTAAACATACAGGCAGAATTTTACATTCCTCATCTCGACTAAGACCGATCAAACAAGCAAGATATTGCGGGCGGTAAATGCTGAAGCTATCACAGTTGTCTCATAAGCGGGAGTGAGCGAGGTTTTCGCGTACTACAAAACAATGAACACTAGCACGTACATCAACCAACGTTCCATGGACAATTAGAACGCCGACAAAAAAAAATTTAATAAAAAAACACACGAGAGAAAAACCAGGCTGCAGTGGGCAAATTTCAGCTGTTAGTATTTACTGTTTCGAACAGACTGTTTAGACCCACATAGTCAGAACAATCATAAAAGCAACACAGCGAATTGGGCGAGTTAGTAGGCTAACATTGTTAACATTCTTGGCGTATATGCGCAACGCGACACCGACGTGTTGTTCATTCTTTGTCCCGCGTTTGTGTCGCGCGGCACATATACGCCAGAAATCTTACAAGTGAATAACCTTTCATGCCAGGCGTACGCATCTCAGCGTTAACAGGGGTGTTCCTCGAGATAAATGTTGCTTTACGCGTAAACAAGGCGAACTCACCTCGCATATCCTAGTTCCTTTGGGAGCCGTTCGGTCTCGGCCCATGCGTAGCAACCATATCAGCCGCCGGCGCACGTCTGCCCGTCCGCATGGCACCGCGTAAAAAGCTTTGCCGCCTTCCGTGCGGTTTGTGCAGTTGGGTGCGCTGCACCCCATCATACTGGAATACAAGTGTCAATATGATGTGTTTTGTATCACTTCACCAAGGTCCTTGACTTCATATCGTCGAATACCGTACGTACCTGCAACCAAGAGCCGCCGAATGAAACGCACGCCGCACGCTCGACGATCCGCTGATTGCAATGACGATGGCACCGACGGAAACGCGTCGAACGGAAACGCGGCGAATAGTGGTTCGCGCGGCGCCGGAAAAGTTATGCGCAACTGTGCTCCCGTAGGGAGCATATACAGTAACTCTAGCATATCGCCGGCGCGCCGCTGGCGCCTTACGACGACCGCCCGGTGCCTGCGAGTCTGCGAGGTAAAAAGCTAAGGCAATGGTTTGACGGCGAGTTCGCTTGCCAAGACTTGTTGCTCCACGGCCGGGCTCGACTGGCTCGTTTGGCGCGCGCCAGTCGAACCCGGCCGTGGTTTCTCTCGCCTAGTTCATTTCTTCCTCCACGGGGGCGGCCTCTCTCCGGCGCCTCGGACCCCGGGCTAGAGCGACCTAGAACCGGGCAGCCTGTGCGACGCGTGCGTAAAGAGGGGCAGCGCTTGGCCGACTCGGCAGAACGCGGGAAAACAGTCGCTCTTCGCAGCCGCAACGTGGCTGTTCGTGCTCCGCGTTATACAGTACGAACTCAAAATTTTCGGGCCACTTCTGCCACTGTCTGGAAAACGATTAATCGAACTGGTTTAATCGATTAAATGTAAGGTACACATCGATGACGATTAATCGTGTTGCGGCATACTTTTTCTCCATTAACCGTTAATCGATATTACCACGCCTAGTTACTGGGTTATCCTTGCGGTTATAGATAGTGTTATGTATCTGATAATTCATATTTTCATTCTCTTATCTACAACACTTTAGTTCATTGTAGTGTAAATGTACACACACATGCATTCAACTTGCATTACCACTTTTGCTATTATGTAAATAACTAATCTAAGCATTTTTGGTTGTTAAAGTAAGCAAATAAATGTTCCTTTATTAAATCCTTCTATTCGTCATGCACTTCACTGGATCAAATGAACATACTATAGTTTTTGTGTGGATATACAAACACCGAATCCACACTGCATACATGATGTGCTTATAGGTAATATCATGGACACACAAAGTCTTAATACAGGAAATCTGTATGCATAAAATTACTTTCTTGGTGTATATTGATGGTTCTTTAGTTATTTGTGCCACAGTGCCCTTTTATTCACTATCAGGAATAATTTCAAGTGCTATTATAATGACTTATTATAGCTTATAATAACTATCTCCTATTGGTTCAATAATACAACGTGTGTGGAACCGTGTAGTAACTCTATTACGGTGACCCAAGTAACGGTTAAACTAAGAAACTTGTATTTGGGAACAAAATTTGAAAAGTAATTGTCGAGCTTTTCTGCTCCTGAAGTTTAAGCTTTCCCTTTGCCAAGACTTCTCCAGTCGCACATTAGTCGCGATCTTTCATGACGACTTTTCGCGTGCCATTGCGAGTCAAACTACCCATGCAGAAATTTTGACTTATTTTGTGACTCTGCTCGCGCAAAAATGGGTCTTCGGAAGAGAAAAGAGAGCCGAGTTGCCAAGACTCAGTTTTTACTCCCTTTTTTCTTCGAGTGTGCGTGCCTCAATGTCGTCTGCTCTATGCGTTGTGCAGTTTCTCCAGCGTTACTTCGCTGAAATTCGATATTCCAACATACATCTGCATGCCACTTAGCAAACAGTCCGTCCACATGTGCAGTTACAGTCGTACAATTCCATACGGCGTTCAATATAACGCCTTATGACCTAAACAGCTTCGCAGCATCTCCGGCAGTTCGGGGTCATTTCATGCTAATTATAACAGCTTTGATGCTTGAGCCGCACAAACAGCAGCATTGATGCTTGAGCCGCACAGTATACTCAGAGGGATGTGTACAACGCACACATAGGCTAGTTATCTGTTTTTCACGCACAGTAGCAACAGCACCGTCGTAATATAAGATGCGTCAGTATAGCTATCCAGGCGGCTGTAGTCATGCTTCTTGAGCCAAGAATATGCCGAGAAACGTTGACTGCGACAAACTAACTCTGACTGTGTGGCCGAATATTTTAGCATTTGCGAAGCCACTTCGGCTGGGCTAGATTGACCGTGCAGCATTGCTACGTAACTACACAAGATACAACAGCATACCGCAGTCCTCTGTTTTGTAGCTTCTGAAGTCAAGGCCTGTCTCCATCGCCGCATTCACTATACACCTTCGCGGTGCAAGTGCGAGAACATACCGAAGTAGTTCATCTATCCCATTGTGAGTACCTAAGCTTTCGTTCGCAAGGCCATGTTGTGCGGCAAACAAGCCAGAACAGCACAGTAAACTCAAGGAGACGGAGCGCGCGCGGCTCGTAACTTTCTATGTGCCAAAGTTGCCAACTAGAAATAAAAACTCCTCTATTGCAGACCCCAATAAACTCTGAAACCCGAGATAGAAGCACACAAAGTCCGCTAAAACCTCACTAAATGCAGACAACAATCAGAATCACTTTGAGTTATGTTTTATTGCATATGCGTAATACGCTTATTAAAGAAATTTCTCTGGATAGAAAAGTTTGTTTCTTTCGTCCATAATGGAATAAAAGACGTAAATTATCAATGATAGTGGAGGCTTTTTTTTCTTCCTCAGAATGTGAAGTCGGGAAACATTGCAAACACAACTAAAGAAAAGAATAACTCCACGAACTCAACCGCTGGCCGGAAAACAGCATGGAATACCGTAGAGAAATTAAAATTGCTGTAAAATGTCCTCTATTCCATCGTGGTATGGCGCTGTGTCCTGTGTCTATATTTGTTTGCTTGGTTAGGTGGGTCTAGGATCGGTGACATCGCTGACTCCGTAGGCTACCACATTGCCGATCTTGCGAACAGCGTGTTCATGCAGCGTGTAATGCATGCGATAATTTATCCCTTTTTCCACACAGTAAGGATTGCGTTTGTCATCAGAGTGGACATTCTGCTCCTTCACGTAGGCTTATTTACATTAACCTGGCAGGAAACACGCTGAATTCCGTCTTACTTCCAAAGGAACATGGATAAGCCACATTTTTGCGACACGTGAAGCACGAAATATCGTGAAAAAGAAAATATGGGTGATCCTTCTTTTATAGGAATCCATAGAACACAAAAGTGAAACGTGTCTTCACAGTAGCTGTTGCATGTTTACTTCGATAACTCACGGTGCGCTGCAGCGAAAGGCGCACGATTTGCGCAACTGCAACCATGTTGCAAGTTTGCTTAGCGCGCGGCGTCCTGCAGGCGGGTGGCTTCGGCGAAGGTGCGAGCATTCTGGTGCGGCGCCGTAGTGGATAGGGCAGCCAGTCGAGCTGCGACACGCAGAGCTGCAGGAATGCCAGTGGCAGAGTTCGCACCGTGCGCCGCGAGAGCTCGAAGCCATTCTGCTTCACGCTGGTGTCTCTCTCGCCGGAGGAAAGCGAGATTCGCCCGGCGATGTCGTTGCCTTTCTATGTCTTTTAGCGCAGCAGTTCTCTTAGGTGGTGCGTGCCATCGCAAGCGAAGCAGTAAGCGATGCAACGCCTCCGCTGCGTTGTGACTACCGAAGCGCTCCCCTCGGTGCTCGTATGGTGAATTCCAATGGCAGATTCGGAGCACTTCCGGTAGCAGTCTTTCTGCTCCATGCGGAGCAAGTCTGTTTCATTGGCAGACCTGAAGCAGCCCCGCCGCCAAATCCACTCAACGAAGCAGCTCTTTCGAAAACCGCGAAATCCACCGCGAAAAGCGATGGATTCGACCGGAAGTCGCAAGCGCCCTGCGCGTGCGCATGGCGTGGCGTACCACGTGACTGACGCTACGCGCTGCCCGAGCGCGCTCGTACTCTCCACGCCCGTGAACTGCCGTCAGGCGACTCGCAGCTCGGAAGCTATCATGAGTGGTGCATCGCTGCGTCACCTCGCGCTTTTACTGCGTGCGGATTCTGAATCAACCAGTGAGGACCGTTCTGAATCAGCCAGTGAGGACCGAAGCGATGAAGACACTAGCGTATGTAAAAAGGTTTTCGACGTCATGTTTCGTCCGCGGGAGGAGAAAGTGAAAGTTGCGCTCGAAAGTTGCGCACTTGTTCTGTGGGGGGAAAAATACTAGCGTTACAGATTTCATTCGCTTGTACAGTCTGATCGCTTCTTTTGATTTTCATTTCCATCCTCGTTACTTTCATTTTTATTTTTGAATAACTATATGTCTGTGCAAATACTGTGTATGAATGTATACCGCATTACGTGTAAAACATGTGTGAAACTTCTAAGTTCATATTAAAGTTGACCGAAGAAATGTTTAATAAAATCAGTTTTTCTCTTAGGCATACAATCAGTGTATTTACTTTCTCTTTCACTCGTCGTTGTAGTCTACAGTTATGCCAAGGACACGCCTCAGCAGTGCCATTTTCTCCTTGTGCCGTCTCGCCCTCTCTTCCCGGCTTTATTGTTTCTGCTTTTTTTTCTTTCCTCGTGTCGTGATGCTCTCTGTGCTTCCTTCTGTGCTTGCAGCTGCTTCATTTCTTCAAGAAAAAAAATTCATATGTTGCAGTCTTGATGTTGAAACACGCGGGGACCTGGTTTATTGTCTTTCAGCGTGGTTTGTTTACCTGTCGGTGAACTACTCCGATTACTCTGCGAGCTTTGCAATTCTTCATCAATTTCTGTTCCATCCGGCGTCTTCTCCGCCTCCCCTGACGAACTTCCTTTTTTGTTGGACACGGTCCCAGTATCTTTTCTCGAAACGATGCCGTAGCCATCTCGCAACTCCTCGGGTTGGACGCTGTCGTCCAGAGCAGCTATCTTGTCCAGCTCCTCGTCGTATGGCACCTCGCTGGGAGAATTTCCCGACTTCTTATTGTGAACAGTTGCAGACGTTTTGCGCCTAATTACAGTCTTAAAGCGACTGCAGCATTAATCTCCGGTCCTCGTTATGCCAATTGTTTTATTGAGATTTTCCGCGATGCGGGCAAACATTTCCTTTTTATTTCTAAATTTTTTCATGGGTCCCACCTGGGGGGAATATTGCTCGTAATAATCAAGCATCAACTTCGTTTCGCCCGCCACCCATTCGCAGGCTGCGCCTGAAAAATTTCAAACCTCAATTAGGTATGTCAAATTAAAATTAGCGGCAAATGGGCTTACTGCGGCGGCTGGTCCTCTGGCTTGGTCCCCTGGCTTCATGCTGCTGCAGATCGTCCACACTGCTTCCAGGATCTGAGATTGAAAATTGAGATTGAAAATGGACGAGAATGAGTGCTTGGCCGTACAGCGCTGAGCCACCGGGGGAGAAGAGACGACACCGTGACGGCTGCAATCGCAAAACGGCTTCCGTGCCGAAAAATTGCGCATGCACTGTGTACTCACGCTACTCTTCTTACTGTTAATAATTCAACAGTTTATTAGTAACCTGAAAAACCTCATCTTTGTTTATTTCAACAAACGTGAACGACAAATAATACAGCATATCTTTTGACAAAATCTCTGTGTATTTTTCACTGTGATATCAAGCAAAGTAACTGACTCATGAATATTCAATAATGCCTCGGTTGTTCGTACAGGCACTTACAAATAAAATAAGAACAAAACAGCTTCGGCAAGAGTATTGCTACAATTCCAGGGTACAGATCTAAAGAAGGAAAACCTAAATTATGGGGTTAAATTAGGTTTCTAGCTGTTATTCAACAAATGACGTAAAAGGGACCTAAAAGTAAGACAGGACGCATCCGTGCTACCGTTCCACGAACTTCACACACTGCGGCAGAAAGCAATGAGAAACATTGCGTGAGCACGCGCACAGCAGGGCACGTGCTCGAAAGTTTTTTTTTTCTTTTTTTCTTTTTTTTTTACGATTGCCAATTCGACTCACCTTCCGCGTCGACACGTGCTGGGTTCATCATCGACGAGAGGAGGCCTGGACACTTACACGCGGTGTGACTTCCATCAGAACACAGCAGGCAAAAATTTTAAACGAAACTTTTCATATACAGCTCGCGCGCGAGTTCAAGCCGAACAGGTTGGGAAAACGGCGCGAAACGCGAGGAATGCTGGGCGCTTCCGGAAGCGGATTTGGGCTAGTGCCCCCTGCCATTTGCTCCGGAGGTAGCGCGTGTGTTCCATTGGCAGATTTCCTTCGGTTGCCCTCCGCCGGAGCGGAGTGCTCTGGCACAGAGTTCGTCGGCCAATCCGAATCTGCCACTAGAATTCACCATTAGTGTCACGATGCAGTACTTCGCTTCACCGCTCCTAGATGGCGGAGCCGGAGCCGACGTCAGATCCGTTATATCCTTTACCGAAAATCAGTTGTGAAACCTGGCATAACAAACTTTCGTGTTAAAATTGCGTTTCTTTGCCGCCAAGAAAGAACCCAACATTACATGAACACCACTAGAAAAACCAGTAGTGTTTTCGGCATTACACAGAAGGTTAGTTGCGCTTGCAAGCGGTTGCCTGTTTTGGCTTCCATACATAAAAATATTATCACACAAAACCCTCGCACACCTCTCTTGCGGCCGTTTTTGATGACTGGCACATCTCAACTACTTCGCGGGTGTTGTGCTCGACAAATGTGTCACGTACGATTAATGCCTCTTACTTCAGGGCTTATTATGTGTGGATAGCTACCATGAATTGGTGATAAGCCTGCAAAAAGGAATCGCGAGAGCTCGAGTACCAACGGGCACGTACGCGGCGCATATCGTGATGTCTTTTTCCTTCGGCTCCAAAAATTGTAGAACCCTTTAAAAGCATACGTCACGACTTAAACGCGAAAAAAGTGACGCGCGTACACGCAGCCAAGACAGGTAATTAGTACTATACAGACGCACAAATTATCTCCTGCAGTCACTAACACACCCTTCCTGCACTGTTAAGTAAATTAGGGAGAGAAAATGTTATCGTAAGTACCTTGACACGAAAACAAATTAGAGCATATTTTTGTAAACTGGACTGAATACACAATAAACAAAGCAAAAAGTGATTTCTTTTTTTACATTCTTTACTGTATGTAATATGCGTTTGCACTCGTGTTTCATAATCCAATGTATTATAATGTGGTGCATCCTAGACATGTTGATTGTTGTGCTTATTTATGAAATTTGATAGACATCATTTGGGATGTATAATACGAAATGCATCTTAGCTTTGTTGTTCACTCAGCGTAATTCATTTTTTATAAAAGCTATGTAACTATCTGAAAAGATAAATGCGCTGCTTTACATGTTTCATTTTTCGCTACACTGTAATTGTATATCCTAAGAAATGAGTGTTTTATATGTTGTACGTATGCCGATAGGGGACTTACTGCTGCCATATGAGGGCCTTCAGGCACATTCAAGCTGTATGTCGCAGCTTTTCGCCTGGAGGACCCCCAGCAATGCTTGTTGGAAATAAAGTCATTGTCATTGTCAAACGTTTGCAGGCTACTGCGAACACATCGTCGTTACCGACGACAGCAACATTACTAACTTCTACCGAGGGCCAGCTGCAGTAGTAAACACTTTCCAGCGTGCTACAGCGCCAAGTGTGAAGAAGCCTTAAGTGTTGACGAAGCTGCGGCGACTGGGTTTGCCAGCGTTGCGATACGCTGGTGGCACATGTATGTCTTGCAGTAGAGATCTGTGTTTGGCGCAATCACGAAAGTACCTAAAGAGTTTCCTATAGCGCCAGCAAACAATGACACGGAGAACACGTAGTCGCAAGGTTGCGCTACCTTCAACAGTTTCTTCTGAGAAATTTCACACAAATTGCTATGTATCATGCACACTTGTACTATTTCTCGCTCAAAATGTTGCGCTGCTCCTTGAAAGAAGGCCGTCTTTTTTGTCAGGTATATCAATAAATTCTGCGCTAACAGAGATTTCGCCACTCTTCCTGTGACTGCAAAAAAGAAAGTTAAGCATTTTCATTATTTTCGAATGTAGGTGTTCACGCCGATGTCGTCGCCAAGTCTCAAAAAGTGCAAAAAGCTTCGTAAATGGGCTCAATGTACTAGAAAACAATGGTTATGAGATGCTCATAGCAGAAGCATGGAGCCAGCGCGAGTGACCGCAAGGAGAGCTCAATCGAAGTACGATATTTTCCGAAGCGGCTTTCAGCATCTGTGAGTTAAGGTTAAACTTTACTGGAAGCTCTCTTCTAGCTCAAAGAATGTTATTTCGCGCAAGACCACGTGGTAATACATCTTGCATTCGCGCCACCAGCGCTCGTTCTTTCGGTAAAGACTGATTTCCGGTAGGTGTCTGATGGTTTGAGAATTATGAGTCACGTTCCTGTAGGTGGCTTAGCGAACGTCTTCAGCGAGTGCGTCTTCTGCCCTGCGTACCTTCTAGCGTGCATTTTAAAGGTCTCCTCATCATCAAAATCGTCAAGATCTGCCTATTTCTTTGTCCACTGCAGGACAAATGCTTCTCCCTGTGATGTGATCTTCAATTATCACTGCCTTGCGCTAGCTGATTCCAACTTTCACTTGCAAAGTTCTTAATTTCATCACCCCACCTTGTTTTCTGCCGTCCTCGACTGCGCTTCCCTTTCCTTGGCACCCGTTGTGTAACTATAATGGTCCACCGGTTATATGGCCTGCCCAGCTCTATTTTCTTCGCCTAATGTCAACTAGAATATCAGCTATCGCTGTTTGCTATCTGATCCACCCGGCTTTCTTCCTGTCTCTTAACGTTACGCCTAACATTTTAGTTCCATCGTTCTTTACACCGAACCTTAACTTGTTCCCGAGCTTCTTTTTTGAACCTCCTAGTTTCCGCCCATTATGTTAGCACCAGTAGATTGCAATGATTGTACAATTTTCTTTTGAACGCCAGTGGCAAGTTCCCAGTGAGGATTTGGAAATGGCTCATGTATGGACTCCAACCCACTTTTATTCTTCAGTAAATGCCATTCTCAAGATCAGGTTCCCCGGTGAGTAATTGACCTAGATAAAGATACTCCTGCGCAGACTCTAACGGCTAACTAGTGCTAAGGAATTCTTGTTCCCCTGCCAATCATTGCACGTTACCTTTGTCTTCTGCATATGAATTTCCAAGCCTACTCATACACTTTCGTGGTTAATGTACTTAATTATTTGTTGCCATTCACCCCCAGCGTTGCTAAACAGGACATTATCATCTGCAGCCTGAAGGGTATTAAGATGTTCACCGTTGATCTTGTCCTCAGCCTTCCCACGCTAATAGCTAGGCATGCAGTGAATAGCATTGGAGAGATAGTATCTCCTTGCCTGACCCCTTTCAAGATAGGTAATTTTCTACTTTAGGCGTGGAGAAGCAAGGTAGCTGTGGAATCTTTGTAGATATTTCCCAAGGCCTGCTAGCTCACGTTTATATTTGGCTCATGCTTGAAGTGCCAGAGACTTCGTTTTGCTTGATTTACTGACATTTTTAGTCAGGAATGTGTGAACACTAAGAAACAGAGGAACCAGGCAGGGGTTATACTAGTCAGACAAGGGCTTCTCCTCCAAGCGCTGTCTGGCAGTTCAAATCCATGCGGGTGACAGAACAAAAATAGAGGAATAACACCAAAAATATGAACAAAAACAACGCATCGTGTAACAGACTTGCACATGTATCTAAAATGCAAATATAAACGGGAATAATAAAGCGATGACAATCAATCAACAGATACATGTGCGTTTTATTTCCATTGGACAATATATTATGAAAGATGCGAAGTAGCCTGCAACACAAATTTGTGCGAGAAGGCAAAGAAACAGCATGCAAAGCATGGTTTTTACTATTGCATTTCTTAGTCTACGTGGACCTACATTATAGTGGCGATACACTATTGGCACCACTATCGCGTGGGTACGCCAAAGCACTCGTCCGATGATCGCTTCGTTCTGCGAGGCACCAGTTGAAATGCCTGCGCTCCGCACCGGCTTTCCATTAAAGCCGCGCTTTTGCAGAGCTCCTTCACCGGTGAGGGGTCGATGTAAACATAAGCGGGCTGCGTGCGACCGCGACTCACAGCTCGCCACAAGGACGACTAAGACTGCGATCGACTACGTCCGTTTAATCGTGTAGTTTATAGACGTAAACCTGCAATTTACACACAATGTCCCAACCCTATATGCTTGAACCACTTTGTTCCAAAGCGGTAACCGCGGTTAATTTTTTTGAATCAAATATAATTCTCTACAGGGCTCGTTTGTGACCAGACACGATGGAAGTAGCGCGAAGAGAAAAAGAAGGAAAATCTTGAAGAGAAATAGAGTAGACATCACAAAACGATACGGTGTCGTTCTTTTCGTTTTCTTCAGTTTTTTTTTCTTTTTTTCGTAAGTTCTAAAATTTCGTGTATTTGCGGTTTTAATTTGGGTCAGGTTCAGTCACTTTCCTATATACCGGATCGCGTTTGCGTTCAGTGGCGACTCAAAGTGTGGTTTAGACTAGAATTCGATTCAACGCCCTCGTTTTGGTATAACACTGTAGTTTCATTTGATTGAGGATCTGACGAGAAAAATCTAAGGTGTAAAAACTTTCAGCCCACTGAAGCGTAGTGTTGTGCCATTTCAGGGGATATCTTCGTCACGTTGTTGCCAGATGGCGTTGCAGCCTTTTGGAACATACAAAATGGAGGGCTTTGTAAGACCGTGGGCAATCAGGTATGCAATGAGAGAGGGCTTGAAGCAGTGTTGTGCAGCAGAAAACTGCAGAGGACAGGTTTATGGTTGGACTGCTAGTGGAATCGTAAGTCATATTGTTTTCTTGTTAGTAATTGCTTTTGTTCATTTGAGTAGCCCCTCTTCAAATAGATATCTTGTGCACTCCTAAAATCAGTGTCTCCAGCAACATGATCAATTCAAAGGGTAAGTTTGACTATTATATGCAGAAACCCAAAGTAGCGTTCAGTATCCCGAGAGCGAAAAGCAGTTCGAGATGATTAGTCAGCCTTTTCAAACGGTGAAAGATTTTTGCGTCAAAGCATAATTTTTTTTGAAATGCGACGCATTACTGGGCGAACATTTGCCACTTTTACAGTATCTAGCTAGCTAGCTAGCTGCCTACGTCTTGGTGCTCTCATAGTCGTTTCGTTAACTTGGTATGTACCAAAATTGGCATAGTTTGACAAGAGCATATGACGAACATAAATGATAGGTCATGACATGAATGTCATCACATGCGTGTCATGTAAGGTTATGAAACAGCCGCCTACAAGACTTGGTGCTCTCGTGGTCGTTTGATTAACTTGGTAGGTACCAAAATTGGCATAGTATGACAAGAGTGTGTGACGAACATAAATGATAGGTCATGACATGCGTGTCATGAAGGTCATGAAACAGCCGCCTAAAATGACAATGACCCAGTGAAAAGTATTAACACTAAAAACCATTGTAATGGGTTCCGATGTGGTACTAACTGAAGGGACAGCCCAATACATAATGTATGCTGATGATACTAGTCTTTTCTTTTCAGGAACAAATATTCATGATCTCGTGAATCTAGATAACGTGACACTAGCTAAAATATGTGGCTGGACATTTAAGAATTATTTACAAATTAACTGCTCAAAAACCGAAGCTGCTCTTTTTCGCTCTAAATCCCCGCTTTATGAGCCCACTCAGTCTTATAATCTCATGTTGAATAATAATGAAATTGAATTTTCTTCTACAGCAAAATCTCTAGGTGTAATGTTTCACGAATATATGAAATGCAATCACCATACGGAACTTTTACAAAACAAACTTTGCAAGGTCTTGGGCGTACTGAGAAATTGTCAGCGTATATTGCCAGTTCCTCAAAAGCTTTCTATATTTCAGGCACTCTTCTCATCACATCTACGTTATTTAACTTAATTCGGGGTAACGCAACACAGCAATCCATAAATTATTTTTTTATCCTACAAAAAACGCCCTACATTCTGTTGCAAACCTACCATATAATGCACACACTTCAGAACTATTCGTTAAATATAATGTAATTAAATTGAACGTGCTATACGAATACACTTTATTACTTTCCTTTAGATCTGATATTGTGAAAAATCGCGATTATATACACAGTGTAGCTAACTTGCAACTAAATCCTTCTTCGCGCCAAAACAGACACTCGGAACAATGTATGTGCCATGGCCGCGCACAAACTATGGCCTTTCAAACATTACGGTATTGCTTGCCGAAGACATTAAATAAATTTAATATTTCTTATGAAAATGTTCGCACACTCTCTAACACTTCTGTTTTCAGCATGCTGTGTTACACATGTTCATAGTTAAATTTCACTTTTTGTAAATATGTTTTCTGTGGATATTATGTGTTTTTTTTATTTGACACCAATGTTGAAATGTACTTTTCTTTTACTGCCATGCTGCCATAGTGAACCGGGGACGTGGGGCTAGTCAAGCTTTTTTTAATGCAGCTTTTTTTTTCCCTCGTCCCAACCACTTATGTGAAACTCCATGTATGCGGTAAATAAATGAACTTGAACTTGAAATAAAGGTTGAGGGTCGAATTCATAGTCATGAGCATGACTAAGGATTCCGCCTTAAGGTGTCTTAGGCGTAGCTAAAGGGACTCCTGAGGACTCATGGCATGAATGTCATGGCATGCGTGTCATGCAGGTCATGAAACGGCCGCCTATTTCTTGGTGCTCTCACGGTTGTTTCGTTAACTTGTTAGGCTCCCCGCACACTGCTTCGCATAACATCGATTCCCACAGGGCGTGGGATCTGCCGGTTTTTTTTAATCGGCATTCTTCTGAAAATTGTGTACATCGACATTCCGCGATAAAAGTTAGTTCGGTTCCATAACTATTTTAACATTCCACAGCTGCAAAATGGCGAAAACATCATACATATGTACTTACATATGATTGACTGAACAAGAGGCAAGTCACTTCTGCTATTAGTATCGAAAAGAAAATTTTCAAAAGATGCTCTACAACTGACCATAAATATATACACGTAAAAAATAGGCTGGCAGATCCCACGCCCTGTGGGAATCGATGGTATGCGAAGCAGTGTGCTTCAATGCTAATCGCTTCAGGGGCGTAGCCAGAAATTTTTTTCACCGGCCCGACCCGGGGGGGAGGGGGGGGGGGGGCAAGCGTGTGCTTTCCTCTACGTGACGTGATCGATAATAAATATCGGTAGTTTAAGGACTGTATACATGTATATCAAAGACATGGGACCCCCCCCCCCCCCCCCTCTCGCGTGTGCTTGTGAAGTAATTAGGTAAAACGTAAAGTAAGCTCAGTAAAATACAGTAAGTACGACAAGTGCAGTGGGCGTTTGGAGCAACGGTCTCTGATCGCGCCACTGAATGGACCATTCTTCGAAAACGCATCATTGAGACGACCCGCCCGATCGGCGAAGACATCATTAATTGTTAATCTCCGTTAAGCGTAGATGGCGTCGTCCTCGTCGGGCCCAAGTGCGTTTCACAAGTCAAGGCCGGCTATACATGTGAAAATGCATGCGTGACCAGGCTATACCTACTCCCATAGCAATAGCTTGTTCGCTGCGTCTTTGCGCTAGAAAACTTAAATACGCGCAAAAGCGCGTAAGGCTTTTTTTTTTTTTCGAAGCTTTCGTCGCCCTTCTCCCTCATAGGAGAGGGTTGCATTTCCTGCGGCAAGTGCATGGGCCGCTGTGTCTTCCGCTGTGTGCGAGTCTGCAGCCGCCATTTGCCTTTACGTCAACAGATTCAGAATTGTACAGAATATTTCACCGCACAGGATAGATATGGCATGTGTACGCATTTTAAGTAGTGCGTGCAACTCATTTCTGCTTCATTTACGCCGGTGCAAACAGGAACCTCACAGAATCTCGACTGGTTGGTGTACTAGTGATGCAGGAATGAACTCCGGTATTGTTCAGTGCATAGTGCACATAATAAATTTCTCAGGACGCGTGAACTCCGACGAGAACTGTCAGCGCCTGCAACAAGAGTTTACTTACGCTGTACTGCGCACAGCAGTAATCCATGCTTGTCGGCTGTCTGTTTCATGCATTCTGTTGCGAGTCGGTGGAATTTCACTGCTGGCATCAACCCCTTCGTGTGTACATTGCTGGTTTGGGATTCCACAACACAACAGCAACTACCAGCATTGCGTAATTGCTGGTTTGGGATTCAACACAACAGTAACTACCAGCCGTCCGTAGGGGCGCAATCGCAAACAAGATACATTTCGCGCGCAGACTATAAGATCTAGCGCGAGCGCGGCCTAACCGGCACCTGAAGGGAAGCGGCGGAAATGTATACCGGAAATTTCGACCTGGGGTTTTTAACGTGCACCTAAATCTAAGTAAACGAGCCTCAAGCATTTTCGCCTTCATCTAAAATGCGGCCGCCGCATTTGTTGCTTCAGAATGCGGCCGCCACATTCTCGCCCAAAACCTCAGAGAGTGTGAAAGCCTTGACAAATACCGTGACAGTTTTTTTTTTCCTTATGCAGAAATGATTCACTGTAAATTACCAACCCAAACGGAAGCGCCCAGGAATGAAGTTGTGATAGTAGCACCGGTTCCTTGAATTATGTCAGCGCGAAGGGACGAGAACAAACGGTGCGTAAGTGGGGCGGGGTGGGGGGGTTGCGGAAAAAATTTCGGGGGGTTTGAGCCCCCCCCCCCCCCTGGCTACGCCCCTGAATCGCATTACCGCAGGCACTCATCGTGCGATGGGTACTGCTTAATTTTTTTGATCGATATAAACATTATGATTTCATATTTTATTCAATTCTTTACAAATGTTCTTATTTCATTAAGTTCAAAAAGATACATACATACATACATACATACATACGTACATACATACATACATACATACATACATACATACATACATACATACATACATACATACATACATACATACATACATACATACATACATACATACATACATACATAATGTCGAAGTGGCAAATGTTCGCTAAGAAATGCTTCGCATTTAAAAGAACTTGCCGACATAAGGAGGGTATCTTGACCTGATAGCTTGCGTTGCAGTCTTCCTTACGTAGAGTAGCAGGCCAGATACTTTTAATTTTCCGGCCCTCTCCACATTTTCCAACCATAAACTACTTCTTTTAATATACGCGTTTAATGCAATAAGCATTCTTTGTCTACTTCAGGCGTTTTGAGCCTATCTATCTATCTATCTATCTATCTATCTATCTATCTATCTATATGTCTGTCTATCTAGCCTCTTACGCTGACGCATAAGCCCTAGTTGTCTCCCAGCTTGGCCCATTAGGCATGTGCTCGTGGTTGTGATGCCGTCGTGGTCGCTGAATCTTCGTCAATATAGCTTCGTCATCCGATTCTCGTCTATGCCGTTGTCGTCACACCATGGTTGTCATACCGTCGTCATACATTCGCTGTTTTACCAACATCGTGATGCCACGTCGTCATTCCGTTGTCACTCCAGCTTCGTCTTCCAATTGTCGTCATGCTGTCGTCGACACGCCATCTTCATCATACAGTTGCCACGAATTCGCTGCCAAACTGCCATCGTGATGTCCTCGTGGTCTGTCCATTGCCGTCAGTCCAGCTTCGTCATTCGACTTTAATCATGCTAACGCCGTCACGCCAGCGTCGTGAGGCCAGCGTCGACATAGAGTCTTCCTGCAGAAGCATAGCAGAAGCACTGGAAGTCTACTAATAGCCACTGGAGGCTTTAAATACGCATGCGTTTAAATACAGGGTGTGGCGCTACGCTGCTTCAATGCTAATCGCATTACCGCAGGCATTCATCGTGAGATGGGTGATGCTTAACTTTTAAAATCTAATTAAATATTATGATTTCATGTTTTATGCAATTCTTTACAAATGTTCTTGTTTCCTTCAGTTCAAAAATTCTGATATTTCAATTTTCCTACTCAAGTTTCAAGGAGTGAGTCAGACTTTAATAACCTTGACAAAAATTGAAACCGCCGTATCAAGTACAAGCAGCGGCCGCCGTTCTCCTCTGCCACTGCTTCACTGAAGTTTTGCTTTCGTTTCACCGGGCAGTTTACCATACAATGGACAACTGTTTCTCGATACATTACATAACGCTACCGTTGCATGTAACGATGGCTTTGTAGGACGTTAGCGCACTTATGCATGACTCGAAACAAAAAAAAAACGGCATCTGCAGCGCAGAGGAGCGTTTAGTATGTACGTAGCAGCACAGTTTCGTAGCAGACCCCTAAGAATTTTGAAGATGGTACAGCAGGTAGCGCCATATTATATCCTCGCACCCCAAATCTCCCAAGCAGCAGCCAAAGCCATATCGCCTTACAGCTTGCCTTAATGAAGAAATGGCGACAGCCGGAGGCCAGCAAGTGGGCGCCACGTACAACTATTGTTCCCGCATCTGAAGCGCCGCGGGTGGCCATAGCTTCTTATTCTGGAACGAGCAGAAATCAAAACGTTGTGTCCAGATTCACGCGTGGCTCAGTTACAATAGGAAGCAATGATCGATATCCAGATGTGCCGACGCACAATGCATAAGCTTCCACAGCTGCAGAACTATGACGGCTGTGCTGGAGCCCCGCCCCCTTACTTACGTTGTCCTCAGAGCACAATTGCATTTCAAGTCCCGACTTTTGACCACTTTAGGTTCATTTTTCGCTTTCTTTTCTTGCGGTAGACCACTTCATGAGGAATGTGAAGAACAGAACGCGCCAATAACATGCGCGGGATTTCTATTTTGGCAGCCCTGGTGGTATTTGCCACCCATGGTAAGTGCCCTGGACAACTGTGCGTACTACTGTTTGCGCTCTTGGTTATATGACTAGGTTTGCCGTTACAATTTCACAGTTTCGCTTTGAGTTATGTCCATGTGAGTAGCTTCTCAATTAGGCCTTAACCCTCAGCACAGCATGATCGCCTCTCACTAAACAAACAAAATAAGTTGTCCCTGTGCCAATCGCGTAGCTCGAGTGGCTAGCCAGAGAGGACGCCAATCAGGCCACCACCGGGCTGCACCATCGCAACCGCCGCTTCTTTAAGGCTTCCAGAAAATCTATGGGACCTCGGCGAGCCATGTCGTCCTCAACTATGGTCTTTTAACGTTGATCAAAATGTTATTACACAACGATTTCCGCATCCAAGCTGTAGCGTTGACCGCCGCGGCTGAGGATATGATCCGCGACTTCGTGGTCAGCAGCAACACGCCGTAGCCACTAAGCTTCGGAGCGCATTTCTTGTCCTTCTTTGAGAATGTTAGTGTGATTGCAGACTCACCGGATTGTCATCGTCGGACAAGCACCGACACTGTAGCACGTGGCTGAGTTACAACTGCTACCGCACTTTAAGGAACCACGCAAAGCGCGTGACCTGTCACAAGTCAAGTCACTGTGACTCACATTGGCTTGTGAGACTGGTAAAATTAATAATTTAATTGCTTTGATGTTCGCGCATATCACATCGCAGTTGCTCAGACTACTGTGCGAAATGAATTTCTTTCGAACAGCTGGATGAAGTTGTAGACACTTGGGCATTGCTTTCGATAGGTGCAGTTGTACCTCTTGGACTAAAATACTGTTCCACCTCGTCGGTACAGAGAGGCCTTGTAGTTGTATTGTAGTAGGAGCTTTTGAAGACATTGATTTATGACGGTTCCTAACGGTCCTTTTACATTTGAGCAGCATGGTGCTAATTGCAAAAATATCGTTATTCTACAGCTTTCACATATGCTACGTCTTCTTCCTCTTTCTGGGGTTTTACATGCCAGAACCAGATCTTATTATGAGGCACGCCGTAGTGGAGGGCTCCGGTATAATTTTGACCACCTGTGGTTCTTTAACGTGCGCTACAACGCAAACACACGGGCGTTTTTGCATTTCGCCGCCATCAAAATGCGGCCGCCGGGGTCGGGATTCGATCCCGCGTCCTCATGCTCAGCAGCGCAACGCCTTAGCTGACTGAGCCACACCAGCGGGTCATATGCTACGTCGAGCACTCGCTCTAAATGTGGAAATACGGGACAAAGGGGTTGCTTGCAAAGGAGACACATACATCGTGTCTGAACGTGAGCGCAGTTACCAACTGCGCTTCTAAGGCGCCAGAACGCGGTTTCGGCTTTCCCCTGTGGAGATACAATGCAAAAGCAGCTAATTCAGTTTCAGTAGTACCTGCCGATATTACTCCTATACAACAGCTTTATTTGAAATTTTTGCTATGGGGGATATACTACGGTGCCACAGTCTCCTTTGTTTCTATATTATGTATCGCTGGACTAATTGTTCATGTACAGCTCTAATGCATGAGCACTACGACGAACGACAACGCCTATGAAAGGCACTGCATCCGGTTTTAGAAGATAAGCATGGGGAAATTTTAAAAAAAAATGGCAGGGTGTCGTAAAATATTTCCCTGTCGAACATCATCAATCACCACACCAATTGAGCACGAAATACCAGCGCAGACTGACGCCTTTAAATGGGTGATAGATATATACTGAGCGCTTGCGATGGATAGTGCACCTATAAAAGTGATATCAGCGCTGATGTCGACTACAAGCGTATATTTGTTTTCAGTGTCTCTTCTCTTATTATACTTCGAAGTGGCACTGAAGTTGTACTTATAGACCACGCTTGTACCCACGGGGCAATTTTGTAGCCATTAAACTAAAAACAACGGAAATTGGCGTAGTTGGTGCTGGTTCATGTTTAAGGGACGAGCGCCCAACTTCACAAAATTTTATTCACAGAAAATGCTTGTTTAACTAGTACAGAAAGTGCGTAGGCCCAGCTATCCCACGTCAAGACAAGAGAAAGAAAATTACAGGAGTACTCATCTTACGACGGCTGTTGAAGGTAATGCGATTGGCATTCGAGTAATGCAGCGCCATACCGTTTGCCGAAGTCGCGTTTATATAACACATTTTGAGGCTTGTTTCTTCGGTTATGTGCGACATACTCCGGAATCGCCCCACTTTGCTATGGAACTCACTTGCCAAGGTCTCCCATGAGCCTGGCTGCATGACGATGACTCTATGACGCTGACACAGTGATTCCATTCTGGACTTGCGCTGCTAGAAGCAATGGCTCGGAGAGATCTACTGATGCCGATTCAACTACCTTCTGCGGTGCCTGCGGAGTTCGAGCCAGGGAGATCTCGTTTGGTCCACGTCGACGATGCTGGCGTGACGACTACAGCATGACACGGTAGTTGGATGACAACCCTCGAGTGACAACAGTAGAACGAGCAGGACGACATTACGATGACGCAATGACATCGAATACCACGACGATGGCGCCACGTCAATGGCATGACGAGAGTCGGGTGACAAAAGATGGAATGACGACGACGCAACGACTGACCACGAGCACATACCTAGTGGTCCGAGCTATTAGATAACTTGGGCCACTGGGTCTGTGCTGACGGCGTGATGGCGACGGTGTGAGGAGAGTCAGATGACGAAGCTGGAATAATGACAGTAGAATGACCACGACCGCATCTCGAGCACACACCTAGTGACCCAAGCTGATAGACGACTAGGTTCACTGGGTCGGCTTGTTTTTGGGTCCCTCTGAACATTAAAAACAACCTAAATGAAAATGAGGGTAGCCCGCACCACAAGCGTATCGCAGGCTTAAACCAATCAAACGAAAATGAATAAGGGTATAACCCAAAAAGTAATTTAAGGAAAAGCCAATTGAAAAAAAAAAATTAAAAATGCCGAGGGTGAGCCGACCCAACAGGCAGAGAAGATATTCGGGCAAATCCTGTCAAAAGGTGGCAGCTGAGTGTCTGTCATGGCAAGGCATGTCGCGTCTCAGCTGTTTATTTGAAACACACACGTAGTTCACAGACATACATACATAGAGTAAGAAAAGGGGAAAAAGAAATATAGAACTAGGTAGAGAAATCAATGATGACACAGATCGAACAGCAAGGGAGAGAGGAAGAAAGAAAGAAAGAAAAAGGAAAGAAAAAGAAAGAAAAGAAAAAAAATTACAGCAAACACCAGCAGCAAAAGTCCAGACACCACGGTTGGCATGCATGATGAAGGCTTCCATGAGGCATCAGCTGTACCGCCAGTCCGGGCCCGTGGCACCGAGCAGGACCCAATGGCTCCATTGACCGAAGGCCTGGAAGGCTAGCCCAGGGGTGACCTTTTGGCTCAAAGAAGCAATCATGAGCGAAAAAGGGGTGAGAGAGAGTGATGATGATAATGGTATGGACCAGACATTCCGTCCCAACTGTCCCCGGAGGCAAGCTCCACCTTTGTTGGCATAACAAAGGACAGCAGGTAACGAAAGCTGAGAGTGAGTACAAAAAAAAGGGGGAGGGGGGGGGGCACGCGCTTGAACATGGTCAGATTACGCAGTTGCCGGGAATGTGAATGAGGCTATGAGGTGGTACAATTGAATGAGTAAAGCTCTCTTGCGCCTATTATTGAGTAAAGCATTATAATGATTAGTTGTTATTCTCGTTTGAGAGTTGTCCTTTAACAGTCGGGCGAGATGATTAGTGAGAGGACATTCATTAAAAAAGTGTTTTACGTCGGTGCATGGCATCCCACACGCACAATTGCTATGAGGGGATAGGTTAAATCGGAAATAGTAAAAAGGCATCCTGCCATGTGCGGTAATGAAGTGTGCAAGTGGTTTTGTAGGCGGGAAAAAGATAGGTATATTGTTTATGTTGGGAATCCACCGAAAAAGTTCCGTGTCCGTGTTGTCTCGCGTCCACGCCACGTTCCACTGCGCATAGGAGGAAGTGCGCATTTGAGATTTGATGGTGGTCGGAGAGGCGAAGACGAACCGGGACAGACCCCGCAAAGCGGCAGAATTCGCAAAGTGGTCGGCCATTTCGTTTCCTTCAACTCCACAATGCGCCGGGACGTGAAAGAGAGCGACGGGACGGAGAGCACCAATCAATAACAGGTGTTGTTTTATGTGAAAGACATACGGATTAGTGGTAGTGAGAGATGATAAGGCAGTCAATAACGATAAACAGTCAGAATATATATGGACCGGAGTATTGTTTGACAGAGAGCGGATGTATGTGAGAGCTTCCAGAAGTGCAAACGTTTCCGTTAAATAGGAACTTGTGGCGCCAATGATTTTGTATCTGCCAACTTTCGTAAGCTGTCCGTGAGCGTTAAGAAGGAGAAAAGCCGAACCAGAGGAACGTGGCCTGAACGATCCATCCGTGTAGAGATGGTAGACTGGGAGGGATGTTACAGTGGGCACCTCATGAATGTGGAGGCGATGAAAAAGGAAGCGGTGTTTCCGGCTGGGGTGAATGTCCCAGGGATTAAGAGGGAATTGGATTTGCTGCGGGTAGTAGGTGGTAGGGCCATAGGAGGTAATGGCTTTGAGTGTAAATAGTGAAAATTGAGCATTTAAACGAGCTAATTTTATTGGGAGTGGTAAAGTATTTGCCAGGACTTGTAGAGATGACGTTCTCGTAGTGCGGAATGCGCCAGTTAGTGTTAATAGCAGGGTGCGCTGAATGGATAGAAGTTTTCACTTAAACTGTCAAGTAGGAAATGGCGGCCAAGGCGGAGAGCAGATGGCGACATCGAGTAGTGCATGCGGAGAAAGAGGAGGAGACGGGAGGAAAGAAGATCTGATTTAGTCCGAAGATAATTCAGATGATCATTAAAAGTTAGGTGCGTGTCAAAAACCACTCCGAGAATTTATATGGATGTCCGAGACTTCAGTGGTTGTCCGTTCACGCGAACAATGGGTTGGCGGATGCGACCAGATGAAGATGAATGACTGTGTGAGAAGTAGAGGAAGTGAGACTTCTCGGCACTGATGACTACTTTGGCGCGGTGCGCCCAGGCGTAGATCAGCCCGAGCGCGATGGAAGATTTCGCCTCCAACTCTAAGCGGTTGGGTGCCGAAATCACCACAACCGTGTCATCAGCATACGCTTGTGCAAACACGTCAGCAGGGAAGGGGAGTTCTAATAAGCCATAAATTATGATGTTCCACAACAGTGGACTTATGGGTGACCCCTAGGGGCTGCCCAATGTTGGAGCGGCGGACACTTCACCTGCGCGTGAACGGAAAATCACTCTGCGGGCAGTAAGGAAGGACTTCAGCAGGTAATAGAGATTAGCCGGGCAGTTATGGGACCGCAAAAAGTGTAACACCGCAGGGTTCCAGACGCTATCAAAGGCGCCCTTGAAATCGAGAGCAATCAAAATGGCGTGCAATTCTTTAGCTTTGAAGGCTGCTAGGGTTCTTCTAAGATGTTACAAAGCGATGGGCGCACTCTTTCCATGCGTAAAGCCAAATTGATTTTTGTGAAGAAGGTTGTGAGAGTGGAGGAAAAAATATAGGCGAGAATTGATTAACCGTTCCAAAATTTTACCAAAAAGCGAATTCATAACGATAGGTCGGTATGAGGAGGGAGAGTAAGGAGGGCGGTTGGGTTTCGCGATGAAAATAATTCGACCGTTACGCCAATAGGAGGGGAAGTGGGATAACTGGAAACACTGGTTGAAGAGAAAGAGAACAAAGGACGGGTGATAGCGAAAGAGTGTTTTGAGCATGGGAAGAGTGAGCCCATCAAGACCAGGTGCGGCATTTAAGTTCCCTAAGTGCAGCGCATGTTCAATCTGGCCAATCGTGAAAGGAAGGTCCGGAAATGGCGTCGAATAAGGCGTGTTCACCATACTGCGCACGCGATCATGATGTGCGTCGTCCGTCGAGGGAGAATCAACAGAAATTTGTGCGGAAAGCAATAAACTGGCGGAGTCCAGTACACTGGACGTATACTGTCCGTTAGGTAAGGGGAGTGACGGAAGCTGACTATTGTTAGGAGTTTTGCCAAAAGAGATACGAAAGGGGAGGCCGAATAGGTTACGTTTAGAAAGTTCAGAACAGAAAGATTTCGAAGCAGATATCTTGGCCCGATCAATGTTCATTTTGTAGTTGCCATGAGCGGCATAGTAACTGTCTTTAAATGTTTGTCGGAGTGAAGGCTCTGTGGTTCTCTGATGGCGTCGGCGGAGGGCACGGACACGTTTTCGTTCGACAGTGAGCGCGGGGGTCCACCACGAATTAGTCGACTGTTGGCGCGGTCGTACCCAACGAGAATGCGCACGACAGAGGCGGTCGAAGATGGCGTAAAACTTGACTAAAACCAAGTCGACCGCCTCTGGTGACCGCAAAGTCGTTCCCTGCACCATGGTAAACCAGGGCAAATTGACAAGTGTTTGTAAGAGCGCCGAAGTACCTGATTTGGTCAAACGTTTAGTTTTAGGTTTGAGTTGGCCGAAGAAGGAAAATTGAATGAATTTGTCGTCGGAGAGTGTTTCAACGTCCGCCACCGCCCAGCTATAGCCGCAAGAGGCCAGAGGCACGGAAGCGAACGAAACATCTATCCAGCTTTCCGCGAGGTGAGACTGAAAGGTGGGTGGCGAGCGGGGGTCATTTAAAACGATAAGATTGTTTGCCGCAGTGAATTGCGCGAGCTGCGCGCCTCGGGTATCGCCATCCGCAGGACCCCAGAGGTGGTGTTTTGCGTTAAAGTCACCTGCCATAATAACAAAAGGCATGGTGATCCTGGACAGGTGGAGTTGCAGCTCGTCGCCGAAGCCACCACTGGGACCCTACCATCATGCTTGCCAATGTGATATATTATCTGGACGGGACACCGCTTGTCTGGTTTCGCACCCATGAGGTTGAGATATCCAGCTGGGACACTCTCAAATAGAGCCTTCGCGACCTCTTTGGCAACCCGTCAGGTCGCCAACAGGCTGCGCGAAAGGAGCTGGCTACCCGTGTCCAGTCGTCGACAGAATCGTATGTCGCCTACATACAGGAAGTGCTCGCGCTTTGCCGGAAAGCCGACGAGCACATGACCGAGGTTGACAAGGTGGGCCATATCCTAAATGGCATCGCGGAC
This sequence comes from Dermacentor silvarum, assembly GCF_013339745.2. Lineage (NCBI taxonomy): Eukaryota > Metazoa > Arthropoda > Arachnida > Ixodida > Ixodidae > Dermacentor > Dermacentor silvarum. The sequence continues at coordinate 60,734,751 of NC_051156.1, forward strand.
GACGCCTTCAATTTGCTCGTCTATAACGACGTCTCTACTGTCGACGCCATCGTCAAAGAATGCCGCCGCTTCGAGGTAGCCAAAAGCCGCCGCGTCGTCCCACAGTTTTCCCGGCTCCCAAACACCCCTGCCACGTCCTCTTGCTCCGCTCTTCCTGCCACACGACCTTTTCAAGAGAACGTCACTCGTATCGTTCGCCGTGAGATTGAAGCGGCGAGTCCGGCCCCCCTTCATCCACGACCCCTGGACGGTACCTTTGACCCAGCGGCACCTACTATTTCCGTCATACAAGCAGTTGTGCGGCAAGAAATTGCAAACCTTGGCATTCCTACCGCCTGCTCTGTCTCCCGACCTGAGTCGGCATCCATTCCCATGGCCACATCCTTCAACGACCAGTATTCCTCTCCCCGACCACGCAATCCTGCTGAATGGCGTACCCCCGACGACAAACCGATCTGCTTCCGCTGCCACCGAGTTGGTCACGTATCCCGCCACTGCCACAGCACCTGGATGCCGCCGTACTGGAGCTCATTCCCTGCTCCTCGCGCATACGCCGACGCTCGCCGTTACTCACCTCGCCGTCGGTACTGTCCTTCTGATGCCCCTGACAGCCGCTCCTCCGGGCGATCGCCGTCGCTTCAACGCCGTCGCTCCCCGTCAGTCCAACCTCGCCGCTTATCCTCGCCAAACCGCTGGACGGCAAACTAGGCCATGCAGCTCTTGGAGGTAGCGCTGCATCCCGTCCGTCCTGTACAAATCCTCCGCTGACGCTCCTCACGAACGCGAACCTAATTGACGTAGACGTGGATGGTGTTCCATTCAAGGCATTGGTTGATACTGGAGCCCAAGTGTCCATTATGAGCGCTAATCTTTGTCGGTGCCTCAAAAAAGTTCTTACGCCTGCCATCACTCGGGCCGTACGCGTCGCCAATGGCGCCACTGTTGCCGTCAGTGGTATGTGCACTGCGCGCGTAGGAATTGCTGGCCGCCACGTTCCAGTCCTGTTCACCGTGCTGACCAGTTGCCCTCACGACCTCATCTTCGGGCTCGACTTTCTGACGACGCATTCTGCCCTCATCGACTGTTCCACCGGTACGCTGTGCCTCGAGCTTCCTCTTGTTTCCGACGTTCGCCCCGAACAACCGCACACCCTATGCACTACAGCGTTTGTTCGGTTACCTCCAAAAGCCCTAACCTTTGTCGAATTGGCCTCAACGGCAACCGTGCCTGATGACGACTATGTCGTTGCACCTATTCGTGACGTCCTCCTGGCGCGCGACGTCTCTGTGCCACACTCCGTCGTTACCCTTGCCGCTAATCGGATGTGTCTCCCCGTCATCAATTTTGGCTTGACGAAGCAAGTGTTACCTGAAGGCATAGTGGTGGCCACGCTCCGGTCTGTGACAGACGACCACGTCACTGCTTTTGCCGCCGACGCGTCTCTAGATCCTCCTGATCACCCACAGGATGCCTTAAACCTCGACGGCCCATTACGTCCCATGGTCGCTCCGCACCTCGCCCCTGACCAAGCAGCCGCCCTATATCGCCTTTTGTTGTCCTACCGCCACATATTTGACATCTAAACTCGCCCACTTGGTCAGACGTCCCTTGTTCAGCATCGGATAAACACTGGTGATGCTGTTCCCATTCACAGCCGACCGTATCGTGTGTCCACGGCAGAGCGGCAAGTTATTCAGCAGGAAGAAAACAAGATGCTCGCCAAAGGCATTGTTGAGCCCTCGTCGAGTCCTTGGGCGTCGCCGGTCGTGCTCGTCAAAAAGAAAGATGGCACGTGGCGTTTCTGCGTTAATTACCGCCACCTAAACCGAATCACTAAGAAGGACGTTTACCCTTTACCACGAATTGATGACGCTCTTGATTGCATTCACGGTGCCAAATACTTTTCGTCCATTGATCTTCGATCTGGTTATTGGCAGATTTCCGTCGAGTGCAAGATCAAGAAAAGACCGCTTCGTCACTCCAGATGGCCTCTACCAATTTAAGGTTATGCCGTTCGGTTTATGCAATGCCCCCGCCACGTTCGAACGGATGATGGACTCTCTGCTTCAAGGTTTCAAATGGTCAACTTGCCTTTGTTACCTCGACGACGTCCTTGTGTTTTCTCCTACATTTGAGACGCACCTTGAGCGCGTTGCAGCCATCCTTGACGTCTTCCGCAAGGCTGGGCTCCAATTAAACTCATCGAAGTGCCACTTCGGGCGCCGACAGATTACCGTGCTCGGCCATCTCGTCGATGCTTCCGGAGTACAACCCGACCCGGAGAAGGTTCGAGCAGTAACGGCTTTCCCTGTACCTCAGTCTGTCAAAGACGTCCGGAGTTTTGTGGGGCTGTGTTCTTATTTCAGACGGTTCGTGAAAGATTTTGCAGCAATCGCTCAGCCACTCACAGAACTTCTGCAGAAAGACGTGCCTTTTACGTGGGGTTCCCCTCAGGCTGCCGCATTTTCACGCCTTATCACGATTTTGACTAATCCACCGATCTTGGCCCACTTTGACCCGTCCGCGCCAACAGAGGTCCGAACCGATGCCAGTGGTTATGCGATCGGCGCCGTCTTAGCGCAACGCCAACACGGACACGACCGCGTTATAGCCTACGCTAGCCGACTCCTGACCACTGCAGAGCGAAACTATTCGATTACCGAGCGCGAATGTCTTGCTCTCGTCTGGGCTGTTTCAAAGTTCCGCCCATATTTATATGGCAAGCCCTTCTCAGTAATCACAGACCATCATGGGCTGTGTTGGCTTTCGTCGCTCAAGGATCCTACTGGCCGGCTCGGTCGTTGGGCTTTCCGACTACAGGAATATCCCTACACAGTGACGTACAAGTCGGGACGCCAACACCAGGACGCGGATTGCCTCTCTTGCTACCCAGTCGAAGACCCGACCTCTACGTCTGAGCCTGACACCGACGCCTGCGTTCTCTCTGTTTTTCCACTGGTCCATGTCGCCGATGAGCAGCGCCGTGACCCGTCCTTGCGTGTCATCATTGACCGCCTGGAATCTCCACTTGCCGACAGTTTCATTCGCTTATTCACACTTCAAGATAGCGTGCTCTACCGCCACAACGTTCACCCCGACGGCCCAACATTACTCCTTGTGATCCCTAAACACCTTCGCTCGGCTGTTCTCCACGAACTTCACGACCTCCCCACTGACGGTCACCTCGGTGTGTCACGTACCTTCGACCGGATCCGCCGACGCTTCTTTTGGCCTGGGCTTGCTCGCTCCGTTCGAAGATACGTAGCTGCGTGTGATAAATGCCAGCGACGCAAGACACCATCGACGCTACCTTCTGGGTACCTACAACCAATCGACATTCCCGCGGAGCCATTCTTTCGGGTTGGTTTAGATTTACTTGGTCCCTTTCCTCTTTCTACCTCTGGGAACAGGTGGATCGCTGTGGCCACAGATTACGCCACGCGCTACGTCATCACCCGAGCGCTCCCTACAAGCTGCGCCACAGATGTTGCCGATTTTCTTTTACGCGACGTGATTTTATTACATGGAGCTCCGCGACAACTTCTCACAGACCATGGCCGGACATTCCTGTCAGAAGTTATCGCGGACATCCTGCAGTCCTGTGCCACGAGGCACAAGCTATCCACGTCATACCATCCGCAAACTAATGACCTCACGCAGCGTCTTAATCGCACTCTCACAGACATGCTCGCGAAGTATGTCTCTTCAGACCACACAGACTGGGACCTCACTCTGCCGTTTGTCACCTTTGCCTATAATTCCTCGCGCCACGACACAGCCGGCTATTCCCCATTTTTCCTCCTGTTCGGCCGAGAACCAGCACTGCCCCTCGACACAACTCTCCCTGTTCACGCGGCACCCACCAGTGAATATGCACTTGATGCCGTCGCCCGCGCTGCTCACGCAAGGGAAATTGCCCGTGACCGCCTTCTGAACTCCCAAGAGAGTCAAAGGCGTTTGTACGACCATCGACACCGAGACGTGCACTTCCCGCCTGGTTCTTTGGTGCTTCTATGGTCTCCGTCACGTCAGGTCGGCCTGTCAGAAAAACTGCTGTCGCGTTACACAGGCCCCTACCGAGTGCTTCGTGCCGTGACTCCCGTCACATACGAGATCGCCCCTGACGCCCCATCTGCTTCCCAGTTCAGCGATATCGTGCACGTTACACGACTGAAGCAGTATGACCCTCCCAGTGATGACATTTAGACGCTCCGGGACGTCGCTTCTGCCGCCGGGGGATTACGCTACACGCTTGTGGTATTCGATTGTTTGACCGAGGCGCGCGGGCGCCATCACTCGAGAAAAGAAGAGGAAGAACGAGCTGGGCTCGCGCTGTGAACCTAACCGGTCAGCGCTGCAACCGCTGTTGTAACTACAACCTGTAAATATTTGCCCGTCTTACTGACTCGTTCTTCGCGTAACAATATATATATATATATATATATATATATATATATGACTAGGTGGCCAGGGGTACACAAAGGAAGATGATAATTGTCGCTGTCAGCAGCTGAATTAACTCAAATTGAATAACTAACTTTTTATTCACAGCAGTAATGTGTATGTTTAAATTGAACAGTTATAGGCAGTCGTGTTTCTACACAGTTTCACTTGGAAGAATTCTGCCAGCATGTCTGTGCTCCGAGATATCCGAGTGCAAGTATTATATTGTCGTTGGCATGATTACGCATGCAAGAGAGTGAGGATCGGCGCATAGCTCCTCCCTGATGTGACGCGGCTGTTGCGTGCGGCGTTTAGTCTGACAACAGGGCGCAGGCATAGGCAAAGATGATAACTGAGCCCCTTCCCCTCTCGGCTTCGAAATGCTACCGTGGAGCGCAGTTCAAACGTCGTTATGGATGTTAACGTAGATGCCACGACTTGCCACGACTCGCTAAACGGAAGCCAAACGCGGTTGTCCTCAGCGAGGTATCGTGGATGCCACGACTTCCGATTTTGGTGCCTACGACGCGCTAAACGTAAGCCAAATGCGATTTTCCTCAGCGAGCCGCAGTGCGCTTAGCCAGAGGACTCGTGGCGTTAACCTGCAGCGGCCGCCGGGTAGCCGACCGCAGCACCCAATAGCAGCCACGTATGGGAATGTGCTTTATTACGAAATAAAGCAGACATAAACGAGTGAAGATCATGGCTTTTGTTGAAACGAGAGTGTTTGAGAGAAACGTGACTTGGCGCCCCGCTAGCGAGCTTCATGCACCGCCTAGGACAGCAAAAGTTGGCTGAGATGTTGACAGCAGCGTATCCTACCCGCGGACTATACTATTTCACCAAGCCAGAGGGGTGGTTCAGGGCCCCTTCAAAATGTTTCGCTCCCTTGTCTGGCCGCTTCTGCTAATCAGTAAAGTGACCAGGTAGCAGAGCGAGATGATTGTCTAGGTTCTCATACTGACGCAGTTACTCCTACTATCCACTGAAGATAGCACGCCAGAGACGTTTTCACTTGAAATGACGATGTATACATAACTAGTTGCAAGTAGTCATGTACATAACTAAACAATGGAACCAACACACTCAGTATAGTTGAAGCTTCTGAGCACCGAGTTCAGACTCAGTACTTCGGTGAGGCGCTAGATTAGCAAAATTGAGAGGCTGCTCTTAAGCACACTGACAAAAAAAAAAAAAGACGTGGCAGTGAATTCATTCGGTCAACCGCAATATCGTAAGCACACGTCAAAAAAGTTAACGCCTAACTACACCTTCTGAGCACGCTTTCCAAATTTCACTACCCTACGAAAAAAGGAGAAACATGCGACAAAAATGGCACCCATTTAGAGGTACCAAAATCGCTGAGCACGGTAGTACGTTAAACATTTTCACTACGTCGACGGAGTACGCTTATCGTAAAACTAGCGCACGCGCTCCGCACAGAGCACACAGGGCTTCGCTGAGCTTCAAGCATTAGGGCACATCGAAACCTGAGCAGGCGGAAAGTGTAAAATTGGTACTTGATGCGAATAACTCTTGGGGACAGTGGTGATATTAGTGAATACTGAGGCCCAGCACGAATAGCTCGTACAAGTGGATATATTGAAAATGAAGCGTCTGTATAGCAGATCAACGTTCCGTAGGGAAAAGCTTATCGGGCGCAAGCTCTATTATGAGCAAAGGTTAGAAAAAAAAAAACGTAGAGCAAGAAAAGGTAAGGACGGAACACAGCAACCAACTATCTGTAAAAAAAATGCTATTCGAATTCTGCTGCGCACAATAAAACGTCCCTTTGAATTGCCTAGCCGTTTTGGTTTTAATTGTATTTCTTTTTAACAGCATACGGTGGACCTTTGAACAGACTGTTTTGCCCTCCATTATGCAACCCACACCCGGTGAGCAATTCCGCACGTTACATTTCTTTACACTGTGTTTTCTTAGTCGAGTGTGCGACGTAAAGTGATCTCGCGATGGGGTTACACACAACATAAGGCGGCCATCGGCAACAAATACTCCGCAAAAAAAAAAAAAAAAAGCACAGTAAATGTCAACGTTCCTATTTCTTTATCACTGTTCCCAGTTAAGCTAGTCGTTCTTTCCTCTTGCTTCCGTAAACTCTCTGCTGCTGCAACTTGCCTTAATTATTCGTGCAAAATTTTTATCTCTAATTCCCGACTCGTGTTCTTGTAGTAACTTTTTCTGACAAAATTAAGGCTGTGATTAACCGACGTTTCGAATCCTTACTGCTTGCTAGATCGCAACGGTGGAGGAACTTCCAGTCAATTTTTGTTGTTTTAATCGATCGTTTCTTACAACTCCTGCACTCTCATGTATGTCCCTTCTTCTAACCTCTATCCACCGCGCATGAGAATACAGGCGTCATACACACAAGGTGAATTCACATAGGTCGCGAATGCGATGCTGAAATTCGGTTCCAAACCTATGGGCAGCGTCATCAATCATGGTCGTGCGTTGAAGCGCGACTACATCTCGCGGGACAAAACACCAGTTGATGTAAATTATGCAGCCGATTCTTCACAAATGGAAACAATTGAAAAACACAGACAATTTCATTAGAATAACAAAATGTGAGGTCGCAGGCTGTTTGCTTTCATCCAGGAATAATTATGATTACAAAGCTGTGCATGCTTTCTGCCCTTTGCTCTTAGCGATGCGTGCTGATATATGCTGGAAAGGCGGTGATATATGCCGGAAAGGCGGCTGCCCCGGAAAGTCGGTGGTCCCGTGTTCGAGTCCCGGACCAGGACGAATTTTTCTTCAACTGCGAGGCTTTCTTTCGAGGAAACCCGTTGGGTTTCCAATGTAGCAAATTGCTACATTTTGGTGGATGTCTCAGTTTCCCTTTAATTACTTATCTCCACCTAGCGGATTTCCGCTGAACTATTTACATCATACATGCATCGGTGAACCCAGCCGACCAGCGACGCCGAAGCCCCCGTGCTCATGCGAGCGTGCCGCTTTGGACCCTGTGTTGCGCGCATGTCTAGAAAGGCCATAAAATATACGACGTTTGCTGTCTTCCTAATGCTGTCATGTATAGGACAAAAACTAGAAAAAAAATACAGGCAGTAAATGGAGAGCGCCGTGCAAGACGAGACGCAGTCAGAGGGCGATCAAACGCATGAAAATGAGGCTGTTGCCGGAGCGTAGCAGACGACACAGGCGGGTCTCCCGACTGACGTCACCGGAGCGCCGTTCGCAGCGCCGCCATCGGTCGCGCACGATGCTAATAACACAACGTATTAGCCTGTACGGCTGCGCGACTCCTCTTTCGTGCTTCTCAAAAAACACTCGGTGCCATTTGCGCCCCCCGCACGGAAGTCTGCGCGTGGCATCCCCTCCCAAATGCGTGTCACGCCCGTATGTGCGAACGCTTAGAAACGCCTCATGCGGCAACTGGACAGCTCTTTCGCGATTCTTTCTGTGCACGCTGCGCCATCTAGAGGCATGTATTTGAGTCTCTCGTTACCTAAACTAACCTAAATAAATTTGAAGCAAACCCGCACCACCAAAGGTATAGCACGATAATAGCCAATTAAAAGGAAAATGAAGGGGGGGGGGGGTATAAAACCAAAAAGGAAATTTAGTGAAAAAAAACACTTGCATATAAAATACTAAAGCGAAAGAACCAGCAATAACCAAGACGCAGGACAACAAGGAGGCACACACTTACACACAGTCGCCGTAATCCTGCGTATTGGTTATCGCTGTTTTTTTTTTCGCTTTCGAACATGAACCAACTAGCCCAGCAAGTTACGCTTCTATATGAAAGACACGACAAAACATGAAAATGTTCAACTCAAGAGATGAGATAGAATTAGCTGATCAACAAGTAAGGAATATTCCAAATTATAATGTGCAAAAATTGAGGAAGCCGTTATGTGTGGACGCAGCATGAAATCAGTGAGAAGAAAACCTGGCATAGCTAGGACAAGGCAAGATATGTGCACTGAAAGGTAAGCAGGCTAATATCATCAGCAATTTAGATCGCATAGTAAAAGCAGCGGAAGAATTCTATACTGACCTGTACAGTACCCAGAGCAGTCAAGCTACTTTCATACGAAGTAGTGATGAACAGGATACAGAGGCCCCTTCTATAACTAGCGATGAAGTGAAAAGGGTCTTGAAAGACATGACAAGGGGAAGAGCTGCTGGAGAAGATGGAATAACAGTCGGTTTATTTAAGGATGGAGGAGATACCATACTTGAAAACCTTGCGGCTCTTTATATGCAATGCCTCATAACTTCAAGTGTACCAGAGAACTGGAAGAATACCAACATTATACTCACCCATAAGAAGGGAGACGTTAGAGAATTGAAAAATGACAGGCCCATAAGCTTGCTTTCAGTATTGGATAAAATATTCACCAAGATAATTTCCAATAGTATCAGGGCAACACTACACTTCAATCAACCAAGAGAACAGGCTGGCTTCAGGAAGGGATATTCTATGATGGATCACATCCATGCCATCAATCAGGTAATCGAGGAATCGGCGGAGTACAATCAACCTCTCTATATGGCTGTCATAGATTATGAAAAGGCATTTGATTCAGTAGAGATACCAGCAGTCATAGAGGCATTGCGTAATCAAGGGGTACGGGAGGCATACGTGAATATCTTGGGAAATATCTACAAAGATTCCACAGCTACATTGGTTCCCATGAAAAGTAGAAAGTTAGCTATCAAAAAAGGGGTCAGGTAAAGAGACACAATCTCTCCAATGATATTCAGTGCATGCTTAGAAGTATTCAAGCTCTTAGACTGGGAAGGCTTAGGAGTGAGGACCAACGGCGAATATCTCAGCAACCGTCGGTTTCCAGATGACATTGTCCTATTCAGCAACAATGGGGGCGAATTACAGCTAGTGATTGAGGACCTTGACCGAGAAAGTGTAAGAGTGGGTTCGAAGATTAATATGCAGAAGACAAAGATGTTTAATAGCCTGGGAAGGAAAGAAAAATTCAGGATCCCCAGTCAGCCTCTAGAGTCTGTAAAGGAGTACGTTTATCTAGGTCAATTAATCACAGATCGTGACCCTGATCATGAGAACAACATTTATAGAAGAATAAAATTTGGTTGGATTGCATAAGGCACGCATCGCCAAATCCTCACTGGGAGATTACCACTGTCATTGAAAAGAAAAGTGTACAATCATTGCATTCTACCGCTGCTAGCATATGGGGCAGAAACTTGGAGGTTAACAAAGAAGCTCGATAACAAGTTAAGGACCGCACAAAGAGCAATGGAACGAAAAATATTAGGAGACAGGAAGAGAGCGGTGTAGATCAGAGAACCAACGGGGATAGCTGATATTCTAGTTGACATTAAGCGGAAGAAATGGAGCTGGGCAGGCTATGTAATCCGTAGGATGGATAACCGGTGGACCATTAAAGTTACAGAACGGATACCAAGAGAAGGGAAGCGCAGTCGAGG
>NC_051156.1:60744750-60797829 GCF_013339745.2 Dermacentor silvarum
CGCCTCGAGTGTCCGTATATTAACACGAGAGCGGTAAGGGCCCCGTGTGGCAGATAATCCGGTGTCGGCGTCGCCGGAGTTTCCGTGGGCGAAAATTTCCGTATATAGTCAGGTATATGTACATGCCACGCCTTGCCATATGACTCGCGGTATATGCGGGTTTTATTGCAACCTCATTTTGCCTGTCGTAATAAAAAAAATGTCGCTGTTTCGCCTGAAAGGCGAAGCATCAATTGCGATAGCAAATTAGTAGAGAGCTATTCGGAGTAGGGATAGTAGTTTTATCGGCTGCATTAACTTGGACACATTCGCTTACTAACTGAAATAACAAGCGTGGTGTTAGCGCGCACAAGCGAACATGAATAGATCACACTGAATGAGCGCAGACAACGACTGTCAAACGCTGGCAGCAAGCGCAGCCGCCGCAGCGTGAGAAGGTTCGTGCGGTCTATCGCTTCAATAGAAACTGAGCGGCGAATGCACAGCGCATACAAATGTCAGAGCCGTGTGGGGATAAGAGACGGTGCGGGCGACCGCCACAAGCGGGCAAAGTAGTTGTTGGCAGAGTAGTTGTTGGCAGAGTAGAAGTACCTCCCTCCCTGCCTTCCCGCTTTCTTGCTTTCGCATTGGAGATTGAGCGGCCCCTTCCCCTTGCGCCCGGTTGCAAGATAAGCATTTGATGCCGCACCAGAGCGTCGCCCCACCTGCCTCCCACCCATACCCCCACGGCCTTTCGCGCGACGGTCACATTTGCTTTCCGCCGTGCCTTCGCTCTCCGTGATAGCGTGCGTCCTTCGCGCGCTTTCACTCGCGCATACGGCGCGCGGCGACGATTTTAATTCCCTTGGACTTTATACCGAACCTCACGGCGACGCCGACGGCAGAAATCCGGTTGAAGTGTCCATATGATTGCTATCGCAATAAAACAGCACTTATCAGCTTGCCTGGCCTTCGACTGATAGTACTGACTCAGGTGACAGTAGCACTGAAAGTGATCTCTGAAAAAGCATCGTCCCTAAATAAAACTTACCTTTGCTCCACAAGGTACGTCGCCGTGTCTAATGACCGTTAAAAGACGCGTTCATCGACGAAATCCTCTGCGTGTACTCTCATGCACCGTTATTATTACTGGTTCATCAAAGCTTCGTTTACACTGATTCATTCAATACCTGCGAACGAAGGTATTTGTCGAATATATCCTTCAGCCAACTCAGCATTCGATCTTTTTATAAAATGTAAATATTGAATGCTAGCCTTGTCACTTTTTACGATCAGAATTGATAGAGACGTCACAAGATTTATGAGAGAGCGCTGTTCCGACGCCGCAAAAACACTTTGTAGTCCCCACGTGAAGTACCTCAAAAAGGTATGCTGATTTCCAAATCAGGTTTACAGAATGTACATAATTGACGTGTAAAATTTGCCGTGACATGATCTCAGAACAACGCGGTAATTTATCCTAAATGAAATCCGCTTTTGTTTTTCGCGTTCTCGTTTCCTTTGCAGGAGAAGCCCTTGAGAAGTTGCGTACACAGTTGTGGATTTCTAAGATACGGCAAATACTATGATGGCAGCCGTTGTTGGGTATGTACGACATACACGGTTACTCCACGTGGTAATAATGACACAGATAGCATATAACTGTACGATAGCCTGTTTGCTCGGCAGCCGCTGGTGCCACATTCTAGCGGGAGCGGAATGCAAAATCTCTGCTAAGCGTAGTACGTATTATTGTGTATTAGGGCACAGCAGCGTCATTATCTCCCGCTCGGAACCCTCCCTACGTTAAGCCCTATTATTATTATTATTATTATTATTATTATTATTATTATTATTATTATTATTATTATTATTATTATTATTATTATTGTTGTTGTTGTTCTTCTTCTACGGTCATCCGCCGTCGTCTCTGTATCTTGTTTAAGCGCCGCTATGCAACTGCATTCTTCACGTCAGGCAAATTTCTAGCCTGTCACCGTTCTCTCACGCTGTCGTGTGCCATCCTCGCTATCCGTTCTGTCGTGCGCATATGCTAATGCGTTTACGCATTAGGATATGCCGTCGTGCATTAGCTGTCGTGTGCATATGCCCTGCCGTTTACGTTGCATTTTGGAGAATTCTTGGTCCACGTCCAACCAGTGAATCCCTTAACCATCACCGATGCTCCCGACGACGCACTAGACATTGTACTCGCTGTACTAAACATTGCAACTCGACCGCCGTCGGAATCCTTCTTCCATCCGTCAGTCGCAGCCACTGTTCCGCAGCCGCAGACAAGTATTTTACAGCTGAGGCCTATGCAGCATTGTCGGCTGTGAAAGACAAAACGATTACAACTGCCAAAGGAAATTCCATATACAGAGTTTCTGAGCTTCGTCAAAGTTTTATCACGCTAAAAAAAATGTAACTGACGGCCTTTATTCACTTGTATTCACTACCTGGGAGGTTCTTAGGCGTTAGGTATAAAAAAAATCCTTGAAAATTTTCCGCACTTGTACAGCGAATAATTTGCAGGCAGCTTTTATATCTACCCTCGTAATTCATCACTTCATTGACACACGATCACTTCCCCGTGAGTGCCGCTCTTTGGCGATATCTAGCTAGTCCTTGCACCACAAAACCTGATTACGCTCATCTTCAGGTTCAGCCAGCGGAATATTCAATCATGAAATTATCGGGTTTTACGTGCCAGAACCACGATCTGATTATGAGGCACACCGTAGTAGGGGACTCCGGAAATTTCGACCACCTGTGGTTCTTTAACGTGCACCTAAATCTAAGTACACGGGTGTTTTCGCAGAATATTCAATATTCGCGTCTATAAGGAATATTCAATCCTTATAGACGATGTAAACGATACACATTCTCTGCCCCTCCATTCACTCGACAGTGTGACTTGACCAAAATAGGAATCCTTGTTCCATCTGTGAGTCGCCGGGGACCGTATAACCACACAGCGCGAAAGTTTTCAGCCTACTGTGACAGCTGTATGATACGACAGCGTGTGCGCGACATTCTGAAGTGCGACGTGCCTTTGGTCCTTGCCAGAGGTGCTCGTGAAATAAAATGGCGATTCCATAAGGCGTAGTGTTGACTATAGAACACTCAACAGCATTAGGTGACTAGACGCATATCCTCTGGAACGCCTGCCCCATGTTCTGCGCGGCGTCAAAAGTGCACTCTACAACGCTGGATACTGGCAGATTCTGGCTCCTGGCAAGTTCCTGGATTCAAGAAATGCAGAGAAGACCTTTTTTTCACGCCAGACAGCTTCTGCCAAGTGATCCGAATGCCGTTTTCCCGTTCAAATGGCCAGGCTACATTCAAGACTTTTAAGGCTACAAACTGACATGTGCTGCTATGTCTACATGTATTCCGTGCCGCCTGGGAATGTCATACCGCCCATTCTAGGGTGCTGCACAGGACGGGTGATTTTGTCTGCTACGTCTTCACCTTGGAGCGGGCTAGGCGGCCCTGCCACCATCGGTTTCCAATGTGTCAATTGTCACCATATTGGTTCACAGCTTAGATGACCACCCGATCAACACAAGTCGGCATGGAGTAGAATGCGCAGTTTTCACCCAAATTATCAAGCAATGTCCTCCGAGCAGCTGGATAACAGGGGCACGCCCGGCCGGTCACCGTCCCTTCCTCAGGGCTCAGAACTAGCCGTGCTGCGCACTCGCTCCACCGACTCGCCATACTTGGTGAGGGTGCCTCGATGTCAGTGCATCGAGGCACCCTAGCCTTGGTCGATCAGTGCCGCCTCACCAATTGGCGGCGCCGCCTAGCTCATATTGCCGCCGCGAAGTAGCTTGCGCGACCACTTTCTGCACCCTGCCATCGCAGCTGCTTGAAGACTTGGTCCCTGTTCTTTAAGTGATTCGCCCTTCAAGGACATGGTACAAATATGCTGGTGCGTTTACGAGAACGCAACCGCGTGGTTTGTTGTTTGTGTCGCGTTCCTTACCGCCTGTATGACTTTCCTTAGAAGCGCCCGCAGAAGTCGCACCATGCAATACACGTGTCCCATGTGAAATGTTAAGTGCGCTCCTTTGGTGATCGACCCCCCCCCCCCCCTAATTCTCCGTCATCATTTTGTATTTCTCATCGTTACAGGGTGATATTACACCTGCACTCATAGTGCGATTATATAGAAGCACTCCAAACATTTCATGCCCCTTATCACGGAGTCCTGAAAGAACGGGGTTATTCACCAGATGTTTATCTAAACAGAATGTGCTCATGCACAGGTAAATTGTGAAGTGCTTTGTTATTTGTGGACTAATTTATTATTTGTAAACCGGTGTTTTCTGCCTGTATGGAGGCACTATATAAAACAATTGCAATGGTTTCCTGTTGCCCTTGGGGAAGCAAATATAGCACCTATGATTATATTTGTAGACAATCAAGGCCAAGTTATGGGTGGCGCGTACGGAAAACTTGGTATGTAAGCCAGTTGGTCAATTCTGATATTTAGAGCAAATTACTTTTACCCGATTCTCAAAGCTTTAAACACGTATTAAGGTTACCTCATGTCCTGAAAGAACGCCCCAAAAAGTTTTAAATTTTAGTGAATAAGTAGCATTTTATGCGTCGGTGATACGTGGGCAACGTGTGTTATCTAAGTTAGTGTCAGTTATATGCAGATTTAGTAAAACAAAAATTCTCAGCCAAGCTTTCAGGAGCGCCTTACAGCCGTTATCACCTATGTTTCCCAATGTCTAGAGAAAATTGTGGGGCACACCGAGTGTACATTTGGCCAAAACGCGGGCATGTCCTATGTGTAATGCGCTGGAAAACTTTAACATTTCCAGCTTCAATACAAGCTAATGCCAATAATTCCTGAATTGTAGTTGTTTCCACTTTCCCTATTTTTATATTATATGATGCTTGTAGGTGACTTCCCCAGTGTCATCGGTGAACTAAACGACGCACGTTTTACAGCGACGCTATTAGCATGTAGTTGGTCGGGATTTTTAAGTGCGAAAGCATTTCTATGCCTAACCAACGAGGAAAACTGTCCGTCCGTCACTAAGACGAATCGCTATAAAGAAAATTATGTATAAAACAAAATAATTTCGAGAGGAAAAGAACGTTGACGGTGCGTTTCGAACCTATGACCCAACGCACAGAAGCCGAGTGTCTTACCACTGTCTTACTATATCATTCTGACAGACGGTGTCGACGGTATTCTGTAGACGGTGTCGTCTACTTTCTCCTCCTGTTTCTCGCGCAGTTAGTGGGCTGTCAATCTGTATCAAGAAGCTTAAGTGAATATGCTGCAGTACGCGGCGCAGCCGCGTAGCCCCACGGCTAACATTAAATTCCTTGTTAGGAGTACGTTTGTTTGTTTAAATCGAACGCTAGAATTTTGTATTCATAACGGCAAGTGTAAATTAAGAAGCTATCGAAACTATCCGCTAATAGCATGCGTGTGCTTCTACCTGCTTCAGCACATTATCTTAAAAATGAGGCTGAAAAGCCCAGATAACCAAATACATATGCAACTGGAGCAGGTGCTATGGTTCCTTTCCTGGAAATGAAAGCCAGCATCCCAGTCTGTTAAGCTAGTCATGTACTTGACGTATATTATGTCAATGTTAGAGCATGCTAATTGGAGCCTTTTCAAACTAGATTTGACCAAAATAGGAAAGTACAAGGAAAGCGTCAAGGTACAATCTAATCTCCATTTCCCGAACCTATTGTATTCATCATCATCATCAGCCTATATTTTACGTCCACTGAAGGACGAAGGCCTCTCCCTGCGATCTCCAATTACCCCTGTCTTGCGCTAGCGTATTCCAACTTGCGCCTGCGAATATCCTAACTTAGTCACCCCATCTGGTTTTCTGCCGACCTCAACTGCGCTTCCCTTCTCTTGGTATCCATTCTGTAAACCTAATGGTCGATCCGTTATCCATCCTACGCATTACATGGCCTGCTCAGCTCCATTTCTTCAGCTTAATGTCAACTAGAATATCAGCTATCCCCGTTGGTTCTCTGATCTACACCGCTCTCTTCCTGTCTCCTAATATTTTTCGTTCCATTGCTCTTTGTGCGGTCCTTAACTTGTTATCGAGCTTCTTTGTAACCTCCAAGTTTCTGCCCCATGTGCACCGGTAGAATGCAATGATTGTACAGTTTTACTTTCAACGACAGTGGTAAGCTCCCAGTCAGGATTTGGCAATGCCTGCCGTATGCACTCCAACCAAAGTTTTATTCTTCTGTGAATTTTTTTCTCATGATCAGGGTCCTCTGTGAGTAATTGACCTAGATAAACGTACTCCTTTACAGACTCTAGAGGCTGATTGGCGATCCTGAATTCTTGTTCCCTTGCCAGACTATTGAACATTGCCTTCGGCATATTGATCTTCAACCCAATTCTTACACTTTCTTGATTAAGTTCATCAATCATTTGCTGTAATTCGCCTCCTTTGTTGCTGAATAGGACAATGTCATCTGCAAACCGAAGGTTACTGAGGTTACTACTAAGCCTTCACAGTTTAAGACCTTGAATACTTCTAAACATGCAGTGAATAGCATTGGAGAGATTGTGTCTCCTTGCCTGACCCCTTTCTTGATAGGTAACTTTCTACTTTTCTTGTGGAGAACCAAGGTAGCTGTGGAATCCTTGTAGATATTTGCTAAGATATTCACGGATGCCTCCGGTACTCCTTGATTACGCAATGCCGCTATGACTGGTGGTATCTCTACTGAATCAAATGCTATTTCATAATCTATGAAAGCCATATAGAGAGGTTGATTGTACTCCGTAGATTTCTCGAATATCCCTTCCTGAAGCCAGCCTGTTTTCTTGGTTGGCTGAAGTCATGTGTTGCCCTGATTCTATTAGAAATTATCTTGGCGGAAATTTTATACAATACTGAAAGCAAGCTTATGGGCCTGTAATTTTTCAATTCTCTAACGTGGGTGAGTATAATGTTGGCATTCTTCCAGTTCTCTGGTACACTTGAAGTTATGAGGCATTGCGTATAAAGGGCCGCAAGCTTTTCAAGCATAATATCTCCTTCATCTTTGATTAAATCTATTGTTATTCCATCTTCTCCAGCAGCTTTTCCCCTCGTCATGTTTTTCAAGGCCCTTCTAACTTCATCGCGAGTTTGTCGTTTCTTTATTATGTTTGTCGTTTCATGCTTTGTCGTTTCTTTATTAGGTCCTTTGTTTCTTGGGAGAGCTTACCTACTGGTTGCCTTGGTGTCTTACCTCCCGCTTCAATAGCTCTGTCTGAGATCAACCTAGTTACGGTTTCATTCATTACCTCTATGTTGTCTGTATCTTCATTTTCTAAAGTGCATATTTGTTTGCGAGCATCAGCCTGAATTGGTCTGCTTTTACCCTTACTGCCTCTAGGTTGGCGTGTTTCCTCTTGACTAATTTCAATCTTTCTCTCTTCAAATTGAGAGAAATCCTAGACCTCACTAACCTATGGTCACTGCACTTTACCTTACCTAACAATTCTACATCCTGCGCTATGCTTGGATCGGCAGAGAGTATGAGGTCTATTTCATTCCTTGTTTCTGCATTAGGGCTTTTCCAGATCCACTTCCTGAAGAAGGTATTCATTATTCGGAGCCTATTCCTTTCCGCGAATTCTACTAACATCTCTACTCTTGCATTTCTAGAATCGATGCCGTAGTTGCCAATTGCTTGCTCACCAACCTGCTGTTTCCCCACTTTTGCATTGAAGTCGGCCATGACCACAGTATACTGAGTTTGCACCTTTCTCATTGCTAATTCAACATCTTCATCAAACTGTTCTATTTCTTCATCATCGTGACTAGAAGTTGGGGCGTAGGCTTGTACTACCTTCATTTGTACCTTCTATTCAGGTTTATTACGACCACTGCTACCCTATCATTAATGCTGTAGAATTCATCTATGTTGCCCGCTATGTTATGGATTAGAAATCGTACCCCAGATTCTCTCTTATCTGGAAGACCTCTGTAGCAGAGGACGTGGCCGTTAGTCAGCACTGAGGAAGCCTCCCCTGTTCTTCTAACCATACTAAGGCCGATGATATCCCAGGCAATGCCTGATAATTCTTCAAATAGTCCTTCTAAGCTAGCCTCACTCGAGAGGGTGCGCGTGTTGAACGTTGCCAGGTTCAGTTTCCATTGGCGGCCTGTCCGGACACGGAGATTCTTAGCACCCTCTGCCGCGTAGCAGGTTTGACTGCCGCCTTGGTCAGGTGCTCCGGAGCCACTGGGAACTGAGGGCCAAGGGTTAATTGTCGGAGTCATAAGGGAGGTAGTGGCCGAATACTGCACCAGGGAGGCGAATTCCTGTTCTGGTGAGGGAGTGACATTAATGTAACTTAGTGGGCCTTCCTAGTTTGGTTGCACCTGAACTAATCTAGCCCCACTAGCTCTGGGCAATATATTTTTTTCTTGCCGGTGTCAGGCACCACTCCATGCCTGAAAATGTGGTGGACTGGAGTAGGATTTGAACTTACGACCTTCAGATTTGAAGCAGGGTATTCTACCTCTGCTCCACGCCACCACCTATTGTATTAGCAAAACGTTATGCCTCCCTGAATTGCCTGCGTTAAACCAATGCTGAAAACAGGGGAAGCCGATTCCCTTGCTGTTGAAAAGCTGCTCGAATGTCAATAACAGACTACATATGTTTTGAGGGAAAGTGAGGGGCACTGAAAATATCTCTAAGCTTTTCTATGAGCTCTCACCTTGAACAAGAGTGGAATAAAAATATTTACCTTTGCAAGCCTCAGAATCAAAACATTCTCAAATTTTTAAGGAGACCACATTAATTTTTTTAAGATATAGAGAATAAAAAGTGTGCCTAATTACAAGTGCACACCGAACACACTTCAGTGGTTGAGTGGCGTGCTGCGAATGCAAAAGCGTTCATAGCTGCTACCTCGATGTAACTGCGAGGTTCCACGTGTGTTTCTCATGTAGCCCATGTACTTGGCAAGGGGAGTGGTTATGCGTGGTCGTTGCAGCATTGGCTTTTGTTCTTCTCTTTTTTTTGCAATAGGTGGGGGCCAACTGATTCCATCTGTTTATGCATTTAGTATTTGTGTGCACCTTATGTGCATGTGTGTGTATCGTGTTATGATTGTTGTACTTGCAGTGATGCAAGCAACTTTTGAAAAATATATTGCACCACAGTCATTTATTCAACTTTGTGTTGAAATGTACACAATTTGGCCACCCAGTAATGGCCAATACAGCCAGCAGGATTGTCAAAAAATATGATGCAGATCCCATGCACTTGCTTGAATCGACATGAGGCGAAGCTTTCACGCAATGGTCAGTTAAACTCCAGAAAACTAGCTGTAGTGTGTACAGTTGTCCTTATTTCATCTGATGCAACGTGTACTCATATGCAATGTTTGCTTGTTCACTGCACTGGTCACATAATGTAATGTATACATAGCTCGGTGAACTCTGTCAAACGTTGGCTAACTAAGACTTCGAACTAACCACGAGTCTGAGTTCGTGCGAGCCTGGCTGAGTAGAATTTTGGTGAATACGAGTAAGAGGAATCTCGGTGGAGCAAAGTTTTCGTGAATATGACTCAGTGGAAGCTCGTCTGAGTAGTTTGATCAATATGAGTCAGATCAAGCTCAGCGGAGTAGAATTTTGGTGAATATGAATCAGAGCAAGCTCGTGTAAGTAGATTTTTGGTGAATATGACTCAATGCTAGCTTGCTTGAGTAGAATCGTTGTGAATATGAGTCAGAGCAAGCTCGGCGAAGCAGATTTTTGGTGAATATGACTCAGTGCAAGCTCGCCTGAGTAGAATTTTAATGAATATGGGTCAGGGCGAGCTCAGCTGATTAGAATTTTGGTGAATATGACTCAGTGCAAGCTCGCCTGAGTAGAATTTGGATGAATGTGAATCAGAGCAAGCTCGGCTATGAAGATGTTTAGTAAATATGGGCCACAGCAAGCTTGCCGAAGTATAATTTTGGTGAATATGAGTCGTAGCAAGGTCAGCTGAGAAGAAGTTTGGTGAATATGAGTGAGAGCAAGCGCGGCTAAGTAGAATTTTGATGAACATGGGTCAGAGCATGCTCGGCTGAATATAATTTTGGTGAATATGAGTCAGAAAGCTCGGATAAGCAGAATTTTGGTGAATATGACTTGGAACAAGCTCGGCTGAGTAATGATGAGATACGGTTATATGAGTTTATGCAGTAATACATCTCATTGCAGACTCATTAGCAACATTCCCTCCATCTTGATGGGCAATTCCTACACCTCGTGATGAGTCTGCACACTTTATGAGCTGTGGACATGTAGGAACCACCCACATTTGAAAAGATGCTATCATTCACAGGACGGGATGCAACCCGCTGATTTGAATATGCAATTTTGATCTGCTTTTGTGTAGTGTGTTATCTACTGCTTATAAAGACAAGGTGTTTGCCTGTTTTTCGCACTGTTGCATGTGTTTTGCAGGAAGTAGAGGCAGGGAAGCAAGGAAAGGCAAGGATGTTTATGGCGAAGCAGTTTCTTAGAATACTGCGATATGTTACGACCAGCATAAAGAAAAGAAATTCGACGCACTGTAAGGGTTAATACAGGTGCAGTAACGATACAAAGTCTGGAACACATTGAAGGTTTATTGGTTTTTATACAGGAGAAAAATGATGCATCAGAAAAATGAAAAAAAAACTGTTTAATAATACTTCGAAACCAAATTTACAAGGCTGTTTATTATCAGTCAAAGCGTTAAATATGCTATTGTAGAACATTCATTAAGATATATAGTTTGCACGTTCACTTTGCGAGCTTGATAAGCAGTCGCGTCTCGCAGCGGAAATAACGTTGAAATCAGATAATTCATAGGGGAAAACGAGCGGCACCACTTAACCGCAGCACTTCTCCGTAGTTGCATACAGTGGCGTAGCCAGAAGATTTGTTCGGGCGGAGGGGAGGGGGGGGGGGGGCTCAGGTTGCAGCGCGGCCTGCTCCTTATAGAATTTGTCGAGGGATCAAATACATGAATAATAACGGCATTGCCAATGCCATTGCATATTAAGTGCGCAAACGAAGTATTGAACGCTACGCACTGTGAATACTAGTAATGTATGTATTTTCTTATAAAAACTATATTCGTATGTCCCCAAAATTGTGGCAGAAACAAGTGATATCAATGCTTCCGCGTTTTTTTGTCTATTTCATAAGTGCAGAAAATATCACGTGAACTTTAGAACTATATCAGTTCAAAACCAGCAACGCAGTGCATGCAGGTGATATGAAAAATGTAAAGGCCATGAAATGAACAAGTTGAGGGCAAATATTTTGATGAATTATGTCATTCAAGAACCTTGTTTACATTTTTGTTCATGTGCAACGGCCAAGGAAAAACCTCAATGACGCTGTCCTTCGTTGCACTGGATGGCGCAGTAGCAGCTGTTATCGGTCGTATATTGTAATTACACCGAAATTATAGTCGCAGCAGTGAGTACATATAAAAAGCAGTTCTGCTAAATATACATTATAAATGCGGAGATAGAATGGAATATACAAATGCGAAGATACAACTTAGTAAGGGGGAAAAAAGTGTCGCTGGAAACGAAGTTTACTGTTTGTATACACAAAACCTCGCAACAAGATATTTAAATATACATATAAGTCTCCAATAAATCCACGTATTTAAGCAAACGTCACTGTATATAATGCGTCAAACAAGACAAACATGTTGCTCAGTCACAGATAGTAAACTATACGCATAGAAAGACAGGTGATCGAGGCAAGAACAAAACTACGATCGCAGAAGCCGTGATATGTACTTGCGCCATGTTGCGGTCGCGACAGCATCATATGGGTAGAATAATAGAGAAAGGTGCAGAAATCAGTAGGAAAATGTGCATTTTAGCTGCCTGCACAGCGGCAACAATTATTCTGCACCGAAAATCAAAGAAGGCTGTAGCTTTCTCTCAAAAAAGAAGTAAAAGCAGGTAGCCAAAAAGGAAAGAAAAGGAACGGAACGGACAAATGAAAGCCATAGATGATGCAGCAAGTTGAACTACCCAATATCCGAGTGTGTTTGTTGGGTAACGCTGTGTGGGCCTAGCTTTCAATGGGCAAGGTCGGTGAAAATTAGTTATTGATGTCCTCGTAATTTTCGTCTTCGCATGATAATTTTGATCATGATGCTAACTGTTACAATAAATGGTGAAAATTTCTGCGGTTTTAAAAGCTAATGAACAGTCATACGTTTTCATAATTACGAGTTTATGGACCTGAAGGCACAGAGCTTTTTACTTGAATTGATTTTCGCTGCTTTGCTGTCTAAAGGACAAACTTCACTCGGTGCGGAAGTTTAGCGTAGCGGTCAATCACTTTGGACACGTTGATGCCGACGTCTCTGGGCGTATAAAAGATCCAGCCTTACCATGCGTTCCTTAGACATTGCAGAGCGCAAGTAATTTTTTAGTAATCTCACGTTTGAAAATATTTGCTCTGCGCTGGCAGTGGTCCCGAGAAGGGTGACTAGAATCTTCAGCAGTTTGTACACATTTACATAGAACCTCCAGTCGCAATGATACAGGGCATCTATTCCGCTGCTAAAACCTAAATACACTTCTTCGATGTCGTTGGCATCCTTGTTTAGGTATCTTGCCCAAAAGTAAGCTGTTAGATTCCAGCGTTATACGTTGTTTCGTCAGCAAGTACGGAGAAGTATCTGCAGCGTTTACTTTTGCATCTAGGCTTTCTTTGATAATTTCACCACAAATTTCTATAATTTGGTTTTGTACATCTGGGCATAAATACGAGGCGTTATTCGGGCAACCTTCCAAATGGTTCTCCAGATATGTATCTCCACAATCAGCTCGCATGCGAAGAAGCGATTTAAAAATACCACTATTTCCAGCCGGGGCTTTGCTTTAATTCATAGGACCACTGTCCCTATGGCCACGGAGAACCAGACTGTATCGCCCGCAAAAAAGAACTGTCTCAATAGTAGGCCGCTATAACTTTCTTCTGTTTTCTCTTATTTTACTTTGCCTGCCCTGGTCCAGCTGATCGATCACACAGGGCGCGCTTCCTGAAAATGTTTGGGGAAATTTATTAGCTGCCAGTTGACAGTCATGGTGATATTTAGTATTTTCGTGTATGAAAGATTGCGAGCGCGTGCTTCTATCTCTGGAACGGCGTGAATACGAGGGCTCCAGTGCGCACTTGTTGGCCCAAGTTTATAAGAAAATTAAACCCGTAAAACTTGAGAATTGAAAATCTAAAGAACGCCTTCGGAAATGCCATGCACCTTTCGCGTCAAAAGTTTATGAGAATTGTATGGCCACAAAGTTCGGAATCGAAATCCATGCGCTCAGTAGATTCCTCGGCCGCTGCGAGATGCCGCGACGCGCACGCTCGCTATCGAAAAGCCCTTGAAAGTTACTGCTCGGATGGGGCTCCTTGCGGTATGTGAATCCAAGCTCAGAAGCGTTGCCAAGAAATCCAGCCCGGTTTCGCAATGTTCGTGCCGAAATGTCTTTTCGAGCGTGAAACAGACATTGTAGACAAAATCCCGAATTATTCCCGACGCCGGTGGTTGTTTTGGTGGGCGCCGGGAAAAAATTTCGGGAGGGCCCATCAGCGCCCCCCCCCCCCTTTCTGCAGCGATCGGTTATCCATCCTACGCATTACATGGCCTGCGCAGCTCCATTCTCTTCATGTCAATCATAATATCGGCTATATCCCCCCCGCCGTGCACGCGTGTGCTTGTGCAGAAATTAAGTAAAAAGTAAAGTAAGCGCAGTAACATACAGTAAGTACGACAGGTACAGTGGGCATTTGGAGCAACGGCTGCCCATCGCGCCACTGAATGGACCAGTCTTCGAAAACGCATCATTGAGACGACCTGGACGATCGGAGAAGACATCGTTAATCGTTAATCTCCGTTAAGCGTAGATGGCGTCACCTCGTCGGAGCGAAATGCATTTCACAAGTCAAGGACGGCTACACACGTGAAAATGCACGTGTGACTATGCTATACCTACTCACATAGCAATAGCTTGTTCGCTGCGTCGTTACGCTAGAAAACTTAAACGCGCGCTAAAACGCGTAATGTTTTTTTTTTTTCGAAGCTTTCGTCGCCCTGCTCCCTCAAACGAGAGTGTTGCATTTCCTTGCGGCCAGTGCATAGGCCGCTGTGTCTTCCGCTGTGTGCGAGCGTGTATCCGTCATTTGCCTTTACGTCAACAGATTAAAAATTGTACAGAACATTTAATTTCAGGATTCGGCGGCCGCAATCAATGGGGCCGTCGCATTCTTGCCCAAAACACAGAGTGCGAATGCCTTGACAAACACCTGGACACGTTTTTCCGCATGCAGACATGATTCACTGTAAATTACCAACGCAAACTAAAGCGCCCAGGAATGAAATTATGATAGTAGCACCGGTTTCTTAAATCATGTCAGTGGAATGCGACGAGAAAAAAGGGTGGGTAAGGGGGGGGGGGGGGGTTGCGCAAGAAAACTTGGGGAAGGGGGGGTGCTTGACCCCCCCCCCCCCCCTGGCTACGCCCCTGAAGCCTCCCAGTCAGGATTTCGCAATGCCTGCCGTATGCAATCCAACCCCATTTTATTCGTCTGTAATTTTTTTCTTCTCATGATCAGGGTCTCCCGTGAGTCATTGGCCAGTTAAACGTACTACTTTACAGACTCTAGAGGCTGACTGCCGATCCTGAATTCTTGTTGCCTTGACAGGCTGCTCATACTAGAAGTAAATATTACTACTGCAGTAATATTTGGACGCTGTCTGCAATTGTGTTGCTCATGGTGAATAACATACCGATGGGCTCTTTTTTCTAGCGCGTGAACACAGCCACGTGTATTTCGCAACCTCGGAAACAAGTAGGGCGTCTATACACTCGCATATATCAACGCATTTCGTGCGCCATAGATCCCTCGTATAACACGTTAAGGGACGGTCCAGATCATGAGATGATTGGTCCAGGCAGCAACTCTAGGTTGCCGTAGGTAGAGTTTACGTGTTTCCTATCGGGAACAATTCGAAGTTTAAGATCAGCTGGGAGCGGTGCGGTTGATATTGAAACGCTTGAAGTACGGAAGCTGCTGGCCACGAAGCAACAACTTTAACGTGGAGAACGTGATGCAGCAGTCACTACAATCTGTCGCCAAGGTCCCACATAGAGTGCTCTTAGAGAAAAAAGGATCTGTAATGACCAAAGTCAACAAATTGCTTTTGCCAGATATATAAGTTTCTGGATTTCTTGAATTATGTTAAGGATGACAGATCTTTCGTAGTAGATTGACGCTACGCAATGTATTAGGATTTGTACGAAATTCGATGTGTTACGTCTATCTGTTATCAACGGTTAGTAGGTGTAATCCGTAAATAAATATTACGGTAGCTAATGGCATCAGCCTCTTTCCTCCACTGTTTCACTTGTGGCGTTTTAATATATGAAAAGCTATGGTAAACGTCGTCGTAAAGGAACGCGGTTTTTTATACTAGTGTACATAGAGTTACCGTTTATCTCAATATGGCCACAGGCGTCACCTTCATTCATGGTCCAATATGTTTGAGTGAATAGACATGTAAAAGTACGGACAGCTGGGCAGGTTGCTGTGTTAATACAAATATGATACACATGATCGAAACAGCGCTGATAACAGGTACATATCATCTAGGCATGAGATACCTGAGTAGAGAAACACGATTGTGCTATCGGGTAAACTTGAAGTGCATCAACAGAGATCATAAGCGTGAGAAAAGATGATAAATAAGCCTGTGGCTGCTGTGCTGCCACAGGTTTATTTATCCTCTTTTCTCACGCTTATGATCCCTGTTGATGCACTTCAATTGTTGTGGCAACAATTTTTTTAAAGATGAAACGTAACCTCACGAAAGAAGAGATTGTAGCAAAGGACAACAGGGGAATTGTGGGGAATGCAGAAGTCGTACAGTACAAATAGACCGGGTGTCCGAGTGCTTAGCATAACCGTGGGCAATTTACTGGATGTAAGAAAATTTACCCGCAAAAAGCACACATGTGAAGCTCCTTGCTTAAGAGCCTTAAAGATTCATTGAACCAATGGACGACTAGTATAATTTAATCAGAGTTTACTAGCCCACAGTTATTTATGCAAAGCTCTCAGAATTATGGCACTTCCTTTTCAGTACCTTGGTCGATCCGGAAAGTTCCTCGGGGTCAAAGGCTACTGCAAGCAAGGGTTGTGCCTCAGAGTGTTAACTACAGGTTACGAAGGCTCTGATGCACAGACGTACTGCGGCGTTGACCAAACTAAAGTTGTCTTGCACAAAGCGACAGAGGGAAAAGGTAAAGTACACTCCAGTGACTCCGCTTGCCGCCTTATAAAAAATGAGCCGACTGTGCGGTGTCCTCCTAGATGAGATAAAAATGTCTCCTATTTCAACCCCTCGATATGCTAAACATTCGTCACCACCGACAAACGCAAAATAAAAGCCTTATGCTTTAGAGATGGGCAAAACGGCTCACTTCAGTGAGCGGCTCGAAACTGCTCAGCTTACTGAAATGAACCGGTTCATTTAAACGGCTCACCGGTTCATTTAAACGTGTAACATGTGTAGTGGATATTCTATAATTATTTGGCTTTGAAAAAACGATATATGCATAATTGAATAACCGTGTTATTGGTATTTTCGCTATGTTTAGAGAATATTTTTACATATATTAAAAGCGGGAATTTTTGTTGTAACCAAACCTTCTTTTCTGATATTGGGGATAAAACGCTTATGATGCTGTAACAGGCAGAATGCGACGTACAGTTTTCAGAAAAAAAATCGTCATTACAGAAGCTTGTCTGTTTTTGTGGTACTTTAAAATCAACTTTCGTCAAAATAAGAACACAAAAAGATGGTACATTATCTTTCAACTTTATTCATTTATTCACATACGTACGTTCACTATGATATGAGTGAGCTGTATGTAACGCCATGCAAAATTAATGTAGAAATCATTTCTTGAAGTACAATACAAAAATGATACGAAAATCCACAAAACTGTCGCAAGTACCTTTCGTTTTTTTATTTTTTTCGTTTTTTTTTTTTCTCTTGAGTGCACGCGCGATACTGGCGATCATGCCATCATGCGCCAGGACAAAAAAAAAAAAAACAAGAAATGAAGTTCTATTACGACACAACAGATAATTGACCTCGTTTTAATGACGTGCTAATGATACACGCTCAGAAAATGCACAGAAGTGGATGCCATGGGTGACATTTTCATGACTACACTAATTAGCACAAATGAAGATCAGGACGTAAACTGTACGTTCACCTGCTGTCTTTAAAGACACGGAAGACCATCTTCGAAGTGTTCTTGCACCAGAGCACGATGTGCGATCGGTGAGAGTCGTGGGACATCGTTCAAACTGGAGATGGGTCGCTCAGGAGCGAGCCGGATCTGGTGAGCGGCTCACGTTTAGTGAGCCGTGGTTCACTAAACGTGAGCGGCGGTTCTTTTGGAGAAAGGGGGCCGGTTCTCTCGCATTCAGTAAGCCGTGCCGATGCGTTCCGTCAGAGCCGTGTCTTCTGCTGGGTTAGGGTGCCTCGATGCCCAGCGCCGCCGTCCAGGGTGGAGACAACCCCGCTGGCGCCACCATATTGAGTCACACGAGCTCAGACTCAGCTACGCTTGCGTTCATAAATAGTGTTACTCGCGGCGCACTTCCAAGTGCTTTGCCTTGATGAGGATTTTTTTATCGGTATCGCATCTGCACATCTTTATAACCAATAGCCGTTAACTCGTCGAAGGTCCAAGACGTAAATGTATGGCGCCGGGAACATGCCCAAAGTTGCCTAATTCAATTTACATTTAACATGCCGTGTGTATGTTTGAAATACGCACTATTTTTGTTTTGCGCTTCGATGCTTGGTATATAAGGTTTGCGACCCCCTGTGTGTGGAAGTTTTTCTTTTTCGCTGTTGTATTTTGGTTTACACGTCACGCCTCCTTTACCGTAGCCAGCCACTCGCGCACGGCGGTTAGTTTCCCTTGCGTTGCGCGTGCTCTTCGCGTTCGTTGCAATTATTTGACGATATCTACGCGCAATTTTGCTTATTTTTGCCCACAAAACTGTGTGCTGACAGGATTAAGCTGGTGTAAAAATAACTGCGATGTGAAAATAAGGTTTAGTTAGTGCTGTAGAGAAACATGTAACGTAACTTGCCTGTGTCAATCTTGCGTAGTACACACAAGAAACCAAACCATGCACAAAATACATTTACTTATAATGTCTAGTACAATCAATCATGAAAGAGATATGTACATGAAAAATTATATGTACTGTGTGGCGCCTGAAGGTTATGTTGAAATACGAGATAAAAAAAATTCGCAAGGTAGGCTCGACACACAATTCGGGATAGTGAGAGTTTTTTTTAAAAATGTATTCATTACATAGGGGGGGGGGGGGGGGTTCAAGTGAGTACATCAACCTTATTACACACAATATAAATCGAAAACAAGAATGCAAACAAGAAAACGCAACCGCGGGTAATATTCATCAAGATATCCGGCCAGAATACATCAGCTACCATCGACTACGTCGCATCAGCCAAACACATCGATGGCGAGTACAGAACATTTTATAAATAACCATTAGAACACTGATAACTACATTGAAAAAATAAACACTGCATACATATCGCGTACAAAAACTGTAAATGAAACTAAGACAGTCAACTACAGATTAGCAATGTTTTTCACTTCGAAAATATAGTCCATGATGATGTAGGGCTGTTGACTTTAACAGACGGCGCCCATCCTGTCGATTTCCCTCGTACTGGTCCTCTTCAAAGTGTTTCTAAGTACAAGTAAAACAACAAAAGTGATTATTGATATGGAAAGTAGCCTTGTAAATACAGAGAACCCATTACAGTGCTTAAAAATAAATTTTCGCAGAAGTAATGCTGTATTACCCCGCTTCGCACGTTTCGAAGAAATGCACAGGCTACAACAGACACCATGCCAGAAAGCGCCGAAACATTTTGGTCCCATGATGCCCCTTAACTCTACTACACCTGGGCATACCGTGCACAGGCATTTAAAGACCGTCACAGTATCCACTACGATCGGGAATGAGCACGAATGACCATCGGCTTACGAGCACCACACTACAAATATATTTGTCTAAAAAATCAGCTATATAACGTAACAACCTGAGATCCGCAAGATATCTGCTGAGAATAGAGAAAATCACAATGCTTCGCTTGCCACGTACACAACAGCCGCTCTCCCCAGAAGAAGCACTGCGTTCTTTAGTCCCAAATAACCAGTAGCGAAAAAAGAAACAGAGGGGGAAAAAAGAAACAAGAGACACACGATGTGTGCGTCCCGTAAAAAAGTAAAATAGGTGGTTTACATGACGATTTGTAGCTAATGTAAGGCTATTTCGCGACGAAGCATTTTCGTCAGTTATTAAAATAAGAGTACTACTCGCATAGACTGCGCTGATCAAAACGGCAAAAGCCTATGCGATGCGCGCTCGCAAACCATAGGCTACTCAGCATCGGTGCAGTGCTTAGTTCGTGAGCGAACGCAGGTACGTGAGCGAGGATCAGAGAATACTTTCTTATTTATGAAAAAACACGATGCGATATTCTAAACTTTCTTGACACTTACCTCGCAAATGTAGGAGCTATCCGTTGCCTTCCAGTGATACCGCTTTACTTGGGCTTCCCATCTCTTCCTTCGCTCTGGGTCCCGGGGGACGCGTAAACAACGAAGCCCTCTACGCGTCGATCCGGTGCACTTGGGAACACAACAGCCCGTCATGTCGACTCGATGCACTTGACAAGCTTGTCATTCATGCGGCTGAACACTGTCCAGCAAGTATAAGCGTCAGCGAAGCATCCGCGCGCACTGTGTCTCGAACTAAGCACCGGCACCAAGCACTCGCAACCGCTCGCTGTGACTCAAGATGGCGTCGCAGCGAGAAAGCGGCGGCGCGGGTGCGGTCAAAGGATGGCACCACCCTGAACGGAGGCGCTGGCATCGAGGCACCCTATGCTGGGTGCGACTTCCGCGCCATCTATAGACGTTTTGACGAGGGCGCTCCCGACGGTCTGGCGTGGAGAGTATGTGTCAGTGTTGCCTGTTCGGTCTGGACTGTGAGCTTGCCTTGCGCTTGCATTGCGGAGTGGTAGCTTTCCTTCGATGTTTCCGTTTATTTTTGTCACAAATGACTTACGCTCGTGAATAATGGCATATATACTCATCAAAAGGCTACAGGCCAGCACTGTGCAGTTTATGGGTGCACAAACAATCAGCGGAAAATAACGATTTTAGGGACTAAGTGTGTCCACAACACAGCACTCCGCGAGGCCACTGCCGCGATGTGGTATGTTCACGCTTCGCCGGTTTCCTGCATCACCTGAGGACTTGGCATTTCAGTCTAATGTGAACCAATGCACACATCAGTAAAATAACGCATTTTGGTAAACTCTTTTCGGCACATTTCCCAACATGTTGCGAGAATTGTCAGCTCTTCGATGCAATATCTTCTCGTATGTAGTGACAGAGGCTACATTTGTTATTCTTTCAAACACGACTTCATTCCAGTGCCTAATACGGGCGTCACACGGTGCACTTTTGATCGTGATCTAGCCCGATATGGGTCCAATTTCTTGGTCGCGATTGGATTCTTTGCTCAATCTGCGGAAGGGAGCCAATCGCGGTCGAACATTCCGATCCAGATCGGTCTCGATCGCTATCAAAAGTGGCCGTGTGACACCGGTATAAGACAAATTGGAGCACTCTGCGAGAGAACTAGTCGGTAATAAATACACTTCGCAACGATCTGGAAAAATCGTATCCTATGGAAGATGTATGCAGACCTTGTGTCCACCAAAACATTGTCTCTGCGTTCAAACGCACCCTACGCGGCCCTGCCCATAAAGGTAATTAACTTCGACAGTGTGGTGCTGCATCGAGCTCACCCATCTTTGAGCGTTGTCTATGTGCTTGGGCAGCAAGAGAATGCAAAAACGAACGTGTCAACCTCATCAGTGCGGCCTAGCGCCAGTGTTAGAGTTCGGGAACCGTAATGCGCTAACTGTGCGTGGCGTAGAAATGCGCTAAATGAGCTCGCGCAAGTAAGAACGTAAAAAAACGGTATTCGCATGGATACGCGGACAATAGCATCATGCTTGCAAGAATAACAGCAACGAAAAAAAATTAGCACAGTCGATCAAGTGAAATACTTAGGTGCGTGTAGAGACTGCTTCGCTGACCACTAAGCGCTTTTCACTCACGGTAAGTAGTGGTTTACAGTCATATGCATATGTATTTATTCGACAATTGCTAAGACTCGACATTACTTTATTAGGAACATAGCACAGTAAGACGGTGTAAGGGAAACAAGAGAAAGAGCAGAGATGGCACTAACGCTGCAATATTATTGGCTTATTTCGCTTCAGAGATAGCGCACACAAACAATTCTTGCCGTACGCGATATCTTCAATACAAACTTCGCGCACGATCTACGTTAAGGTTCACCGTGAGCGAAGCTTCTTCCAAATTCATACATTCGAAAGAAAAGCCATCCCAGGTAAACAAACGTAAAATATATGTAAAGAAATATATCTTTATAGCAAGTCCTGTTATAATCCCTATTGGGATTGACAGTATGTATAAATAAATAAATACTAAATATAAAAATCTAGCACCTGGGCTGTATCACTCGCGCTGGCATCTGTGATCACTGCCGCGCGTTGGTCCGCTGCAGGTACCGCGCTGCTCGATCGCCACGCTTTATGCTTTGACATTTGGTTAGCACCCTGCACCGCACCAGATCCAATAAATTGTGCATGATTGAGCTGTTCAGTTGCGTCGGAAGCGTATGGAGTAACCACCGCATATCTACCAACCACTGACACGCGTCGTCGGGCTGCCGGCGCCTGGTTTATAAGCATTGCCCGACAGCTACGTACGCGCCTGCTTTCGCTAAATGAGGCAACCCTCAATCGTGAAACGTAATGGTGATCAGATTCAATCGACGATACGGTCACATGTGCCCAGCAATAACAATGAAATATACCGCTGATTAGCACGCCAGGTCTCGACGAAGCAGACGCGGCTGGCCGCTGCCGCCGCTACCGACGAAGAAACACCACATCCACTGGCTGGGCTTGCTGTTGCCATGGCACACCACATTGAGCGCTCACGCGAGCACGTGAAACATGTAACAAGTGGCACAAGACAAGCGAAGCGGAAGAAAACAATCGAAATAATGCGCGGCGAAGATCACACAACCGAAGTGCGGCCGGCCTGCTCTCGCAAGGCGCACAGTCCAAAATGGCGGCGACGCTAGACGTCGCTCGTGTCGGCCAATGGCGCTGCTCAAACGTCGGTTTGTGAAAAGGTCTATTAGCGGTACGAGAAAGCAACTGCCCTTCCTCGCAAGAGTCGCCTTCACCCCCTCGCCTTCGGCTGTCTTTTGCGCCGCTCTTTTGAAGAGCGAGGGAGTCGTAGTTCAGTAAGTGAGCGGCGGTTCTTCCGGGGAGAGGAAGCCGGCTCTCTCTCGTTCAGTGAGCCGTTCCGAACCGTTCAGTCAGAGCCGGGTCTTCTGCTAGGTTTCGAGGTTTCGTTTTCTGACCGACGAGTTGTGGCCGGCGTGGGCAGACTCGCGCTACTCGTACTCGCTCGCAAAGTGTGGTGTGCGCGGAAGTCCCTTTGATTTTTTTTTTTTTTGCGTCCTATTGGAGAAGTAAAGAAGCCTTAATTGGCAAAGGATGGTACCGTTCGTTGCCTACTGCTGTTCTAACGATGTCTCACGACTCTCACCGATCGCACATCGTACGCTGGTGCAAGAACACTTCGAAGATGGTCTTCCGTGTCTTTAAAGACAGCATGTGAACGTACATTTACGTTCTGATCTTCATTTGTGCTAATTAGTGTAGTCATGAAAATGTCACCCATGGCATCCACTTCTGTGCATTTTCTGAGCGTGTATCATTAGCACGTCATTAAAACAAGGCCAATGATGTGTTGTAATGGAACTTCATTTCTTTTTTTTTTGTCCTGGCACATGATGGCATGATCGCCAGTATCGCGGTTGCGCTCAAGAAATAAAAATAAAAAACGAAAGGTACGTGCGACAGTTTTGTGGATCTTTCGTATGATTTTTGTATTGTACTTCAAGAAGTGATTTCTACATTCATTTTGCATGGCGTTACAGCTCACTCACATCATAGTAAACGTACGTATGTGAATAAATGAAGTTGAAAGATAATGCACAATCACTTTGTGTTCTTATTTTGACGAAATTGATTTTAAAGTACCACAAAAACAGACAAGCTTCTGTAATGACGATGAAGTTACAGGTATTTTTTTTCCGAAACAAGTACATCGCATTCTGCCTGTTACAGTATCATGAGCATTTCATTCCCAAAATCAGAAAAGAAAGCTTCATTACAACTAAAAATTCCCGCCTTTAATAGATGTAAAGTATTCTCTAAACATTGCGAAAATACCAATAACACGGTTATTCAATTATGCATATATCGTTTTTTCAAAGCCAAATAACTATAGAATATGCATAGCACAGGTTCCACGTTTAAGTGAGCTGTTTAAATGAACCGGTTCATTTCAGTGAGCTGAGCGGTTCCGAGCCGCTCACTGAAGTGAGCCGTTTTGCCCATCTCTAGAACTTCGAACAGCAGGAGGCAACGAACCACCCTTTTCCAATTAAGGCTTCTTCACTTTTCCCCTCGTTGGAATCGGGTGCCACACCAAAGGACGCACAAAAAACCAAAGGGACTGCTGCGCACACCACGCATTGCGAGCGAGTACGAGTAGCGCGAGTCTGCCCACGCCGGCCACCACTTGTCGGTCAGAAAACGGAACCTCGATACCCAGCAGAAGACCCGGCTCTGACAGAACGGTTCGGCACGGCTCACTGAACGAGAGAGAGCCGGCTTCCTGTCTCCGAAAGAACCGCCGCTCACTTACTGAACCAAGGCTCCCTCGCTCTTCAAAAGAGCGGCTCAAACATCCGGCTCGCTCCTGAGCTCTCTCTAGGAACGATTCCTCACGACTCACTGAACGAGAGAGAACCAGCTTCCTCTCTCTGAAAGAACCACCGCTCACGTGAACCGCGACTCATTCGTTCTTCAAAAATAGCGGTTCAAAAGACAGCCGAAGGCGAGGGGGTGAAGGCGACTCTTGCGAGTAAGGGCGGGAGGGCAGTTGCTTTCTCGTACCGCTAATAGATGGCGCGGAAGTCGCACCCAGCAGAAGACCCGGCTCTGACGGAACGCATCGGCACGGCTCACTGAACGCGGGAAAACCGGCTCCCTTTCTAAAAAAGAACCACCGCTCACTTTTACTAGAGTGTACTAGATAATGGTCGAGTGGGCCGAACGGCGCTCTCCCGCTGAGGCGCCGCGTGTGGAAAAATTTTGCGAGGGCGCTGCGAGCGAACTGGATTGGGGCGGAGACGCGCTCCGCGGCATATTCAACGCACTTTCGCTGCGGGCGCCGAGGCCGATTGCGCATAGTACGCTCTTAAAATAGTGCTTTATTTCAACTGCAAATTTATGTTTACACCATCTTGCCAAACATATATATTTGAGGCATAGATTATACAACGCGTCGTCTTCAGTTTTGCTGTCGTTGTCAAGCGCGTCGTCTGCTAGCGAGCGCGCCTTCGCTACGCGGACGCTGGCGGCGCCCAGTTTTTCTCGCAGAACGTCTGTGTAGTACATTTGTTTTATTGCGATAGCAATTATATGGACACTCCAAAGCAGATTTCTGCCGTCGGCGTCGCCGTTGCCGTTGCCGTCGCCGTCGCCGTGAGGTTCCGTATGACGTCAATGGAGATGAAATCGTCGCCGCGCGCCGCCGAACGCTGTATGTGCGAGTGAAAGGGCGCGAGGGACGCGCGCTTTCACGGGGAGTGAACGCACGGCGGAGAACAAACGCGCGTTCTGTGCCGTGCTCCCTTAAAGGCTGCAGAAGTAGGCGTCTCTTTCCTCCTTTACAATCACCATATATGTAGAGCAAACGCGCCTTCTTCTGACGCACGAAAGGCCGTGGGGGGGGGGGGGGGGGGGGGGAGGCGACGTTTAGCTGCGGCACCAAGTGCCTATTTCTATTAGAGGCTCCGGCAACAGTCACCAACGCCGCACGCATTTTGTGCGAACGCGGGCAAAACGCCGACGGCGTCGACAACAGTGCTGTGTGTTGCCGGTGCTGCTGCATGTCCAAGTTTGTACAGCGGATAAAACTGCTATCCTTACTCCGTATAGCTCTCTACAAATTTGCTATCACAAAAGATGCTTCGCCTTTCAGGTGAAACTGCGACAACTTTTTATGTTTTAGTTGCTTTGGTGCGCTCATGACTCTTGACGGCGGGTACCAAAAGTAGTTTCAGTCAAGTGAACCATTGTTTTTAACACTGTCTTCTAAAAGCAACTGGCATCTCTGCAACATGAAGCTACGTACGAAAATTTTATTATTGATAGCGTGTTATTTTACGCGCGCTTCTTGTCAGTGGATATTGATCAGGAACAATGATCGAAGAAAACAATATTAAAGTGAAATAAACCAGGTTTATTAGCTGGGTGGCGCGAAGAATGACCGATGTATTTCTACGTAATTAAATCAAAGGGTACATTGAGAATGGTACAAATGGTACAGTGAGAACTCCCGACCGTGCACGTTTGCATACGAAACACACGTATTAGTGAATACTGCACATAAAAGTCTCATTCGCAGAAATATTATTCATAGCAGGCAATTAAAACTATATATATATATATATATATATATATATATATATATATATATATATATATATATATATATATATATATATATATATGAAAGTGTTATTGATATGCTGTACGACGCCGAACAGTCGTTTCCGTACGAATGTAACGCATAACCGCACTATTGCAGTCTCAAAGGTGAGAGACCGATGCAAGTGCGGACTGTTATTCCGAATGATTGTGCTGCCGGAGAGTCGTGGCTGTTGCGCAGAGGCGCAGTTCCTGAGAAAATTAACGCAGGGGTGTTAATAAGTCCGGCTAATAAGCTGCTAATAAGCCCTGCTAATAAGTGTAATAAGCTGTCATTCAATATAAACGCCCCGTTTTGGGGCAGCCTGTAAATCTGCTAACTTGATTCAGGCAAGGAAAACTTTTTTTTGACAGTCTCACCATCTTTGCAACCCATTAAAACTGGGTGCCCCATGTGGTACCACACTTATCTTCTTGAACGAACGCAGCAGATCTACACATATCTGTACGTGTATGTGAGGTATGCCGTTTCTCTAATTGCTTCATTATTGTCGTTATGATAGTGCGTCGAATAACTGAAAGCAGCCGTTTATAATATACAAGCTGCTTAGTTGAGTGGACAGACATTTGGGAATGGCATTACATTTATGTATGAAATATAGGATAAGCGTAACATGTTTTTCTCGGAAATCAGACTCGAGAATAATTTATTTTGTTTACACTCCTAGCAAAAAGACGAAAAACGCAGCCACCTGTCTTTTGTTGTTTAGTTCAAACAAATTTGTGGGTTTTACGTTGCAAAACCACGATATGAGTATGAGGCACCCGGTTTAGATTTCCCCACCTGGGGCTTTTTAACGTGCACCTAAATAGAAGTACACGAGTGTTTTCCATTTGTTCCCATCGAATTCCGCGACGGATTGAACCCGCGAGCTCCAGTTGAGCAGCGCAACGCCGTATATCCACTATACCGGGTGTTCGAAATTAAGGTTTAGGGGATTTTTAAAGATCTCCTGTGGCAGTTAGCACAATTCTCATTGATGAGCTGGGTTATTCGAAGAGGCGGACATTAGTAGCACGAGAATCGAAACACCTATTCAACTTATTAACAAGATTGATTAATGAACTTCTTAGTTAATTACTTTACGACACATATTGCAATTTACGAATTGTAGCTGGTGAGGTTGCAAAACGCATCCACTTGAAATGAATTTCCAGAATGACACCAGAATGACACCGACCGC
Organism: Dermacentor silvarum; assembly: GCF_013339745.2. NCBI lineage: Eukaryota > Metazoa > Arthropoda > Arachnida > Ixodida > Ixodidae > Dermacentor > Dermacentor silvarum. Next base: position 60,771,747 of record NC_051156.1, read on the forward strand.
GATAAATGACCCCGTACCCATTACTCCGCATTCTGTTACGCGAGTAAGGCGGAAACTTGAATAGAATGTTGCGCTGCAGTTTTTTTTTTTTTTTTTCAATAACAATGCTGCCCGTAAATCTGAGTACCCGCCGCGGGGGCTCAGTTAGCTAAGGCGTTGCGCTGCTGAGGACAAGTTCGCGGAATGGAATCCCGGCCGCGGCGGCCGCATTTCGATGGAGGCGAAATGCAAGAAGCCCGTGTGCTTGCGTTGTAGTGGACGTTAATGAACCCCAGGTGGTCAAAATTAATCCGGAGCCCTGCACTACGGCGTGCCTTATAATCAGAACTGGTTTTGGCACGTAAAAAACCCCAAAAGAAGAAAGAAATCTGAGTACAAGGTGCCGGATGGGGCAGATATGCTTTACTTGTTTGAAGCGGCAAGCAGGAAGGTTACACATGTTTCTCCGTTTGCGTTCCGCAAGACCTACTGATGGAAAACTATATGCGGAACAATACACACGAGAGATACATGCTGCTTGAAGAACGAGAAAAATTTTTGTTCTCCAAAGGGAACCGTACAATAACATAGTAGAATGAAAGCCGACACTGCGGCCGCAATGCACGGGCAATCACCGAGCGGCATTAAAAAATAAAATGAAGAGAAATAAAGGCATTTGTTCTTAAGACATATATACATGTCATATTCGACTATGAACACCATTTGAGAGGTCTTAACGCAAATACCAGCGCGCGAAGTAGTGCGATTGACCCTGCCGAGCAGTATCGCCAGCAGTTTCCAACGGCGCGACCTTGATGCGGCCCAATCCAGTTCGATCGCAGCGCCGCCATAGTATTTTTCCACGTCGGGCGCCTCACTGCAAAGCATGCGCCGCCCCAGCCGCTCGTCCCACTCGACCATATTCTAGTACACTCTACTTTTACTGAAGCACGGCTCACTCGCTCTTTAAAAAGAGCTGCTCACAAGATCCGGCTCGCTCCTGAGCGACCCATCTCTATTATGCTTACTGATAGCTGCGTTATAACGCGGAGCAACTGCAGCGCTGTCATTTTACGAAAGTTGCGCTTTGCGTATGGAAGCGAGGGAAAACAAGATACACTAGTCGGAAAGCTCTTAGTTAAAATCCTAAGCACCTCAATCTAGACACGATTAACCAGACTGACGATATGATGTCTACTTCCACAACCAAGCTTTTACAGTGTTTATTTTTTTTTTCAAGGTTAAACTGTTTCTTCTGTGTTTTCCAAAGCGCTATTGCTGCTTTTTAAATATGGCTTTTACACCTAATAAGGATCCATAGGAGTAAAAGTATCACTAGCGCATTACGGCAGCGAACAACGTGCACTGTATGGCCCCTGTTGAAGGTTAGAGGGGTGCTACGTAAACATCCATCTGTGAACGTGACAAGCAACATAACTAGTAGCATGTGAACGTAACATGTACGTCATATTTTTATACGTCATCATAACAAGCAGTACAATTCTCAAATTCTTATTTTAACAATTAACTACTTTGATGTAAGCAGAATAAATGACCTCCAAGTATTGCGATAAAATTTATTTACCACATATGCTGCTTCGGATCCATAAAAGTCAGTGTTAACCACAGAAGTCATGTGCCATTAAGGGCAGATGTGGGTCTTTGACCGCAAACATTGAAAATCTTTATTGTTTGAGTTATGACACTGGAAACTTGTACATATACGTAATTTTATATTCTTATTTCAAATAGGTTCATTGTTGTTTACCTCTTTTAATTCTGATTTCATGCATGTGTCCTTCAAATATTTTCTGCACAGATCTGAAAAATATCGTATGCTTAGAATTCGCTCAATATGGTATCAATGGCTTCTGTATGATTCAAGGAACGCCGTGAGACCAACCTTATTGCTCTGCCTTACCTAGATTATGAGTTGCGAGGTTTTGAAGTTGAAATTCGCAGGAGTGTTTTTCTGGTTCTTAACTTTGAAGTCTCGCAACTCGTGTTCTAGGTAAGCCAGATCAATCAATGTTGCCAGGTTTGGCTATATATAGCGAAATTGGACTACGGGAAAATTTTTTGGGCGCCGACTTGGACGAGTTGGCTATGTGGCTATATTTGGGCTACTGAAAATCTGCGACTTGGCTGTGTTTGGGCTATACGTGGCTATACATACACACAGGTACGCAACGTTTAGCTAGAGGCAAGAGAGTCTGACAAATCCAAAACAAATAACTTTCACGTGAAACGTATAACAAAGCCCACCACGTGTGGATTTACGATTGATAAAAAGGAGACATGAGCAAATGGAGACTAAACGCCACAGGCATGCATTGGAAGAATACGCAAAACAAATATGTAATGGCTAATAAGCGAGCGAATAAACACGATAGAAGAAGTCCGACAGGAAAGCCTCAGAGCGCTGGAACACTTGTGATTATCTACGTAGTCCAAGTCGAAAAGAGCCTTGCCTGAATAGCGCCACGCCGGTAGTTCCTCATGGCGTTGGTCGCTGCCGAAGATTGTGGTGGTATCAGGCCACGCGTCATTCCTGTGTTTTTCCGGGCTTGGGAAACCAAGCCTGTCGGTCACCGGTTGCCTGACCCCGAGGCATGTCAACTCGCCCAGACTTCCAAACCAATAAGGACGAAATTTGGGCTAGTTAGATCGGATTCATAATTATAAACGAAGCTCCAAGCTAACAGAAGGGACGAAGAAATAAGTTCGCGACACTAGCGCTGATTCATAATAAAATTTTTGTTTGGATCTATCCAAAGCGACTGTGCCTTCGCTGCGCGCAGACAATTACGTCAAGAACCGATCGGGTGTTTTGGGGGACAAAGGGAGGCTTCCCTCCCTATTTACCTCTTTAGGTAGACGGCATGCCGAGACGGGAAGCCACTTCGTGACACCCTCGCCGCCGCAGTATAGCAGCGGCTATGACCTTGCGCACCAGAGCTCGAGATCGCTGGTGCGATTCTTGCCATAGCGGCAGCATTTTGATAGCGGCTAAATGCGAAAACGCTCTTATACTTTACATTGGGTACTTGTTAAACTCCACATGGTCAATATTACAAACAAGTCTCCTACTATGGCATGTCTCATTATCAGATCGTGCTTTCTGGATGCATACGCGCACCATTTTTATCTTGCGCGCCCTTCTAGGCGATTTCGCTTCGTTATAGACCTTTTAGCTGCGTGAACCAGAACGGGTGTCCCTTTTTATTTCTAACTGTGTATACCAGTGGAGCTGATGTGAGCGGTCAGCAGTTGTCCTACAGCGGAAAAAATATTTTTCGAGCAGGATTTGCACAAAAAATGTTTTTTATTGTTATTAGGTCTAAACGAACAAGAAAGCGAGATCATAGATTAAGCGCTGGTCTCACTTCCTCGATCGCGGCCTAGAAGCGTTTCACTTACGCCCCGCTCCCCCTCTTTTGCGTATTGTCGCCGGGCAGTAAAGGTTATAAGAAGAAAAAGAAACAGCAGGCGAGGTTACTTAAAGAATTGAAAATTTCGTTCGGCGACTTACGCCGAGCAAAGACAACGTGCGTGCAACAATACTGGCGAGCGCGGTCATCAAATGAGATTTAGCCGCGCATGTCTTTTTACTAATTATGCAGGAGTACCTGTAGAGCCTCCTTACATTTGACTTCGTAGAAGACTTCTACTGTCACGCGTGCAGTCTGATTAGACGCCCTGTATCTAACAGCTCGACGGCCTTGTAAAGATACCACGAAGGAGTGACACACAAACACATGTCGATAGCAAGCGCTGTGCATCTACAAGTGAGAACAAACAATAAAAAACCTACTGTATTTCCTTTTTGAAATCAAACAGCTGCTGCTAAAATGCTGTCAATAAAGAATTTAAGCTCTTATAAAGCAAGCAATGACAAAATACCGCGCCCATAGCATTATTTTATTCTCATAATGTTACCTTGCTTTCTCTAAAAAGGTAACGCTAGCCTGTGAATACTGAAGCAGTTATATTTGTTGTTGCAGTTCATTTTTTTTTCTTCTGTAGAGTTTCAGGTTTTCCTTGTCTCACTTCTCTGCTTGCCGCGATTCCATCACGCTGCCCCTAAAAAAGATGCGATAGTTGGCGCTCGACTGTGCAATGCCATCGTGTAGAAGCACTACCAAGCGATTCTTTGGCGGTATTTGAGCCAGGCTATCACTACTAAGCTGTGCAGGAAACATAACTGCATAAGAGAAAGCTTTAACACGGCCAACTCGTATTTCCCTATTCAATTATGTCTCAAACGCAGAAATTCCTTCATGAGACAATCGTGTGACCACCTTGTATGTACTTGTAGTGAACGTTTTATTTAAGACATCAATCTGTCTTTTTTTGTAAGAATTACCGTAATCCATGGTAGAAACAAGAAGCACGAAGTTTACAAATCTGTAACTTCAAAACAAAAACAGGTATCGTAATCCTGCAAACTGCACCTCTTAAAAGCATCTAAAGCGGACAAAGTTGATGTCAGAGATTACAGCCTACCTGAAATTGTTACGATACCGTTGTAAACATTTCTTGGAAATTGATCGTTTCTGTTAGAAGACTGTATGGTACATCAATTTTGTCGGCATTAGATGTCGTAGATCAGCTTACAGAATTGTGGCATCCTTATTTATTACCGATTTAGACAGTTGTAAACTTGCCATTTGAATTTATACGAATTGTGAATTTTAGGCAATATTTCGGAAAACATTGACGACTTAAGTAAAACATGTGCTTCACACAGTCACTATATATAGACTTCAACTTATTTTAAATGCAGCAAACGTGGGCTAAATATGTGCAATGGATGCAAAAAAAAATTTTTTTTTTCCGCTCCCATGCGTTAAAGCTAAAGGTTCCTCTTAAAGCACACATATATATTACTTACAAATATTTACAGATAAACCGCCGCGCATAAAGGGTTCTCTGTTGCAATTTCGACCTCATCTCAGCGTAAGATACTTGCCCAAGGTTAAGATTTTGAAGAGGAATAGTGCTGGCTAACGCTCGAAATATTAAATATACGATAGGGAAATTGATAAGACCTTTCCAGCAAGATTAAATTTACTGCTTAAGGGGCAACACCATACCCTGTTCAAAAACATGGTCACGTGCGCACCTATATATAATTTGTTGAGTCTGTAAAGATTAGTTCTGCGTTTTTCTTACAGGCTCGTCACGGTAATTACCGACAAAAATTACTTCTCTCAAGAAATATTCATTAAACTTTCTATTTCCTTTCGGAACACTGTTGCAGGCTCCCTGTTGAATCTTACTCAAAGCAATGGGCATACATCGACCGAAAAGACCAAGGCGATCACCGCTGAAGATCTAAACCAGTCAGAGTCTACAAACACTACTAGACTACCAGGTACATCACTTGCACACGCCGATAACTCGACAGAGGAATCGAATAATGTGAATGCGAATGCTAGTTTAGACGACAGCAGGGTAGTAACGAAACCACCTATGAGTGTTATCAATGGCACTCACGTAGAAGAAGAGAGCAAAGGCGTTCAACCCACAGTCATAAACAAGGCAGCCAGTGGCTTTCCCCCCCAAGAAATGAAAACTAGGGAACCATCACTTCCTGAAACCAATGAGGAGAAAATTGCCAAACAAAGTCCGATACCTAAAACCACGCAAAGGCTCTCCCAACCAGTGCTTTCCTGGAAAGCGCACGATCAAGGCACGAACACCACAAGCCTCCGACCGCCACCTCTCCCGTTCGAAAGGTCCAGTGATAAGCCTGAAACTGAGAGGCTTCTTACGAATTTCAGCGATAAAGCTTCTGTGAGAACTACAGCAGTGACGTCTACAGAAAAAGCACCAGAAAGCATGACAGAAACCTCACCAGACAACACCAACCTGCACAAAAATCGCGATAGTACCGTACGTGTTGAAAGCTCAGCCCCCAACATAGAACCTGAGGTAGTGCCATATAACTCAAAATTTCTCAAAACGAAAGATGCAAATCAGCATTCTTTAGGCGGAGGAGCCACGCAGCAAGGCTTAGCGATTCCAAGCAATAAAGATAAACACAGCGCAAGCACGTTTTCGTCATTTAGTGCTGGCACCGGCAATTATTCACCCGTGGTTGGAAATAAGCCAGGGTCACAAATACTCGTAAAGGAGCCATCTAAGCATCGCACAGAAGCTATAGGTAGCTTCAGTAGACAAAATGAGACAGAAAGCTTGATGGGAACACTTAACAAAGCCCACCATGTACGAACAAGCACATCCACGCAACAGCTGAGCATTCCGGCGTCTAGAATTACTAAAAGCAATGAGGTGGAACGCGTAGATGAAACGAAGATGTCAGTTAGCACACAGGACAGTGGTTATCCGGTCCCGATACCAGATTTCGGTCCCGACGAAGGGAAAACGGGCGGGATACCATCATACCTTGATGGTACATTATCTAAAGAACTGATGCACGCTGGGGGCAGTACTCCTGACAACAGTGCGACTGAATCGGCAGTCCCCAGTGCATTGAACACTTTACTAACAACGCAAGGATCTCTGCCGGAAACACCTCCGCCCAGCAATCACACAGGTAGAGCAGATGTAGATAAGGTAACGAATACGCTTAGCGACATCGGCACGAACGCACCTTTCAGTTCCTCCAAGGACAAGTCAAATCGTGCAGTTGGTACATCGATGCAAGGCAGTGGTTTAGGCGGCGTCACTGAATCGATGGAGCGAGTTAGCGCACCGGCCGCTGATAAACCGGTCCCGACACCAATGTCCGGTCTCGATGCAACGAAAACAAACTTGCCAGCTTCAGTCCCCGCTGTTACACCATCTACGGAGCTAAATCATACCACGGGTAGTTCTCAGGAAAGTACGACAGCGTCGGCTGTCTCCAGTGCAGGGACCACTCTGGAAACGATACCCACCTCCCTGACAGAATCAGCTAAGCTCAACAATCCCACAGGCATTGCAGAAGTTGATAACGCAACGAAAACGCTTAGCAACATTGGTGAGAACGCGTCACCCACTTCGTCCGAGCAAAAGGCGGATCGTGCAGTTGGTACATCGACGCAAGGCAGTCAGTTAGGCGGCGTCACTGAAACGATGAGGCCAGTTAGCGCACCGGCCGGTGACGAACCGGTCCCGACAACAACGTCCGGTCCCGACGCAATAAAAACGAGCGCTCCATCTTCAGTCCCGCTTCTTTCACTATCTACGGAGGTAAATCATACCGCGGGTAGTTCTCAGGGAAGTACGACAGAGTCGGCTGTCTCCAGTGCAGGGACCACTGTGGAAACCATACCCAGCTCCCTGACAGAATCAGCCAACCTCAACAATCACACATACGTTGCAGAAGTTGATAACGCAACAAAAACGCTGAGCGACATTGGCGAGAGCGCATCACTCACTTCGTCCGAGCAAAAGCCCGATCTTGCAGTTGGTACATCGACGCAAGGCAGTCAGTTAGGCGGCGTCACTGAAACGATGACGCCAGTTAGCGCACCGGCCGCTGATCAACCGCTCCCGACACCAACGTCTGGTCCCGACGCAACGAAAACAAACTTTGCCGCTTCAGGCCCCGCTGTTACACCATCTACGGAGTTAAATCATACCGCGGGTAGTTCTCGGGGAACTACGACAGAGTCGGCTGTCTCCAGTGCAGGAACCACTCTGGAAACGATACCCAGCTCCCTGTCGAAATCAGCTAACCTCAACAATCACACAGACATTGTCGAAGTTGACAACGCAGCGAAAACCCTTAGCAACATTGGCGAGAGCGCATCACTCACTTCGTCCGAGCAAAAGCCCGATCTTGCAGTTGGTACATCGACGCAAGGCAGTCAGTTAGGCGGCGTCACTGAAACGATGAGGCCAGTTAGCGCACCGGCCGCTGATCAACCGCCCCCGACACCAACGTCTGGTCCCGACGCAACGAAAACAAACTTTGCCGCTTCAGGCCCCGCTGTTACACCATCTACGGAGTTAAATCATACCGCGGGTAGTTCTCAGGGAACTACGACAGAGTCGGCTGTCTCCAGTGCAGGGACCACTCTGGAAACGATACCCAGCTCCCTGTCAAAATCAGCTAAGCTCAACAATCACACACACTTCGCAGATGTTGATAACGCAACGAAAACCCTTAGCAACATTGGCGAGAGCGCATCACTCACTTTGTCCGAGCAAAAGCCCGATCTTGCAGTTGGTACATCGACGCAAGGCAGTCAGTTAGGCGGCGTCACTGAAACGATGACGCCAGTTAGCGCACCGGCCGCTGATCAACCGCTCCCGACACCAACGTCTGGTCCCGACGCAACGAAAACAAACTTTGCCGCTTCAGGCCCCGCTGTTACACCATCTACGGAGTTAAATCATACCGCGGGTAGTTCTCGGGGAACTACGACAGAGTCGGCTGTCTCCAGTGCAGGAACCACTCTGGAAACGATACCCAGCTCCCTGTCAAAATCAGCTAACCTCAACAATCACACAGACATTGCCGAAGTTGACAACGCAACGAAACACCTTAGCAACATTGGCGAGAGCGCATCACTCACTTCGTCCGAGCAAAAGCCCGATCTTGCAGTTGGTACATCGACGCAAGGCAGTCAGTTAGGCGGCGTCACTGAAACGATGACGCCAGTTAGCGCACCGGCCGCTGATCAACCGCTCCCGACACCAACGTCTGGTCCCGACGCAACGAAAACAAACTTTGCCGCTTCAGGCCCCGCTGTTACACCATCTACGGAGTTAAATCATACCGCCGGTAGTTCTCAGGGAACTACGACAGAGTCGGCTGTCTCCAGTGCAGGGACCACTCTGGAAACGATACCCAGCTCCCTGTCAAAATCAGCTAAGCTCAACAATCACACACACTTCGCAGATGTTGATAACGCAACGAAAACCCTTAGCAACATTGGCGAGAGCGCATCACTCACTTCGTCCGAGCAAAAGCCCGATCTTGCAGTTGGTACATCGACGCAAGGAAGTCAGTTAGGCGGCGTCACTGAAACGATGACGCCAGTTAGCGCACCGGCCGCTGATCAACCGCTCCCGACACCAACGTCTGGTCCCGACCCAACGAAAACAAACTTTGCCGCTTCAGGCCCCGCTGTTACACCATCAACGGAGTTAAATCATACCGCGGGTAGTTCTCGGGGAACTACGGCAGAGTCGGCTGTCTCCAGTGCAGGAACCACTCTGGAAACGATACCCAGCTCCCTGTCAAAATCAGCTAACCTCAACAATCACACAGACATTGCTGAAGTTGACAACGCAACGAAACACCTTAGCAACATTGGCGAGAGCGCATCACTCACTTCGTCCGAGCAAAAGCCGGATCTTGCAGCTGGTAAATCGGCGCAAGGCAGTCAGTTAGGCGGCGTCACTGAAACGATGAGACCAGTTAGCACACCGGCCGGTGATCAACCGGTCCCAACACCAACGTCCGGTTCCGCTGAATCAAAAACGAGCGCTCCATCTTCAATCCCCCTTCTTAAACTATCTACGGAGTTAAATCATACCGCGGGTAGTTCTCAGGGAACTAGGACAGGGCCGGCTGTGTCCAGTGCAGGGACCACTCTGGAAAAGATACCCAGCTCCCTGACAGCATCAGCTAAGCTCAACAATCACACAGACTTGCCAGATGTTGATAACGCAGCGAAAACCCTTAGCAACATTGGCGAGAGCGCATCACTCACATCGTCCGAGCAAAAGCCCGATCTTGCAGTTGGTACATCGACGCAAGGCAGTCAGTTAGGCGGCGTCACTGAAACGATGAGGCCAGTTAGCGCACCGGCCGCTGATCAACCGCTCCCGACACCAACGTCTGGTCCCGACGCAACGAAAACAAACTTTGCCGCTTCAGGCCCCGCTGTTACACCATCTACGGAGTTAAATCATACCGCGGGTAGTTCTAAGGGAACTACGACAGAGTCGGCTGTCTCCAGTGCAGGGACCACTCTGGAAACGATACCGAGTTCCCTGTCAAAATCAGCTAAGCTGAACAATCACACAGACATTGCCGAAGTTGATAACGCAACGAAACACCTTAGCAACATTGGCGAGAGCGCATCACTCACTTCGTCCGAGCAAAAGCCCGATCTTGCAGTTGGTACATCGATGCAAGGCAGTCAGTTAGGCGGCGTCAATAAAACGATGAGGCCAGTTAGCGCACCGGCCGGTGATCAACCGGTACCGACACCAACGTCCGGTTCCGCTGAAACAAAAACTAGCGCTCCACCTTCAGTCCCCCTTCTTACACCATCTACGGAGCTAAATCATACCCCGGGTAGTTCTGAGGGAAGTACGACAAAGTCGGCTGTCTCCAGTGCAGGGACCACTCTGGAAACGATACCCAGCTCCCTGACACAATCAGCTAAGCTGAACAATTACACAGATATTGCAGAAGTCGATAACGCAGCGAAAACCCTTAGCAACATTGGCGAGAGCGCATCACTCACTTCGTCCGAGCAAAAGCCCGATCTTGCAGTTGGTACATCGACGCAAGGCAGTCAGTTAGGCGGCGTCACTGAAACGATGAGGCCAGTTAGCGCACCGGCCGCTGATCAACCGCTCCCGACACCAACGTCTGGTCCCGACGCAATGAAAACAAACTTTGCCGCTTCAGGCCCCGATGTTACACCATCTACGGAGTTAAATCATACCGCGGGTAGTTCTCAGGGAACTACGACAGAGTCGGCTGTCTCCAGTGCAGGAACCACTCTGGAAACGATACCCAGCTCCCTGTCAAAATCAGCTAACCTCAACAATCACACAGACATTGCCGAAGTTGACAACGCAACGAAACACCGTAGCAACATTGGCGAGAGCGCATCACTCACTTCGTCCGAGCAAAAGCCGGATCTTGCAGTTGGTAAATCGACGCAAGGCAGTCAGTTAGGCGGCGTCACTGAAACGATGAGACCAGTTAGCACACCGGCCGGTGATCAACCGGTCCCAACACCAACGTCCGGTTCCGCTGAAACAAAAACGAGCGCTCCCTCTTCAATCCCCCTTCTTACACTATCTACGGAGTTAAATCATACCGCGGGTAGTTCTCAGGGAACTAGGACAGGGCCGGCTGTGTCCAGTGCAGGGACCACTCTGGAAAAGATACCCAGCTCCCTGACAGCATCAGCTAAGCTCAACAATCACACAGACTTGCCAGATGTTGATAACGCAGCGAAAACCCTTAGCAACATTGGCGAGAGCGCATCACTCACTTCGTCCGAGCAAAAGCCCGATCTTGCAGTTGGTACATCGACTCAAGGCAGTCAGTTAGGCGGCGTCACTGAAACGATGAGGCCAGTTAGCGCACCGGCCGCTGATCAACCGCTCCCGACACCAACGTCTGGTCCCGACGCAACGAAAACAAACTTTGCCGCTTCAGGCCCCGCTGTTACACCATCTACGGAGTTAAATCATACCGCGGGTAGTTCTCAGGGAACTACGACAGAGTCGGCTGTCTCCAGTGCAGGGACCACTCTGGAAACTATACCCAGCTCCCTGTCAAAATCAGCTAACATCAACAATCACACAGACATTGCCGAAGTTGACAACGCAACCAAACACCTTAGCAACATTGGCGAGAGCGCATCACTCACTTCGTCCGAGCAAAAGCCCGATCTTGCAGTTGGTACATCGATGCAGGGCAGTCAGTTAGGCGGCGTCAATGAAACGATGCGGCCAGTTAGCCCACCGGTCGGTGATCAACCGGTCCCGACACCAACGTCCGGTTCCGCTGAAACAAAAACGAGCGCTCCATCTTCAGTTCCCCTTCTTTCACTATCTACGGAATTAAATCATACCGGAGGTAGTTCTCAGGGAAGTACGACAGAGTCGGCTGTCACCAGTGCAGTGACCGCTCTGGAAACGGTACCCGGCTCCCTGACAGATTCAGCTAAGGTTAACAACCACACAGACATTGCAGAAGTTAATAACGCAACGAAAACGCTTAGCAACATTGGCGAGAGCGCATCAATCACTTCGTCCGAGCAAAAGGCGGATCTTGCAGTTGGTACATCGATGCAAGGCAGTCAGTTAGGCGGCGTCACTGAAACGATGAGGCCAGTTAGCGCACCGGCCGGTGATCAACCGGTCCCGACACCAACGTCCGGTTCCGCTGAAACAAAAACGAGCGCTCCACCTTCAGTCCCCCTTCTTACACCATCTACGGAGCTAAATCATACCCCGGGTAGTTCCGAGGGAACTACGACAGAGTCGGCTGTCTCCAGTGCAGGGACCACTCTGGAAACTATACCCAGCTCCCTGTCAAAATCAGCTAACGTCAACAATCACACAGACATTGCCGAAGTTGACAACGCAACAAAACACCTTAGCAACATTGGCGAGAGCGCATCACTCATTTCGTCCGAGCAAAAACCCGATCTTGCAGTTGGTACATCGATGCAGGGCAGTCAGTTAGGCGGCGTCAATGAAACGATGCGGCCAGTTAGCCCACCGGTCGGTGATCAACCGGTCCCGACACCAACGTCCGGTTCCGCTGAAACAAAAACGAGCGCTCCATCTTCAGTCCCCCTTCTTTCACTATCTACGGAATTAAATCATACCGGAGGTAGTTCTCAGGGAAGTACGACAGAGTCGGCTGTCACCAGTGCAGTGACCGCTCTGGAAACGGTACCCGGCTCCCTGACAGATTCAGCTAAGGTTAACAACCACACAGACATTGCAGAAGTTAATAACGCAACGAAAACGCTTAGCAACATTGGCGAGAGCGCATCAATCACTTCGTCCGAGCAAAAGGCGGATCTTGCAGTTGGTACATCGATGCAAGGCAGTCAGTTAGGCGGCGTCACTGAAACGATGAGGCCAGCTAGCGCACCGGCCGGTGATCAACCGGTCCCGACACCAACGTCCGGTTCCGCTGAAACAAAAACGAGCGCTCCACCTTCAGTCCCCCTTCTTACACCATCTACGGAGCTAAATCATACACCGGGTAGTTCCGAGGGAAGTACGACAGAGTCGGCTGTCTCCAGTGCTGGGACCACTCTGGAAACGATACCCAGCTCCCTGACACAATCAGCTAAGCTGAACAATCAACCAGACATTGCAGAAGTCGACAACGCAACGAAAACGCTTACCGACATTGGCGAGAACGCATCACTCACATCGTTCGAGCAAAAGCCGGATCTTGCAGTTGGTACAATGACGCAAGGCAGTCAGTTAGGCGGCGTCACTGAAACGATGAGGCCAGTTAGCGCACCGGCCGGTGATCAACCAGTCCCGACACCATCGTCCGGTCCCGACGCAACGAAAACAAACTTTCCAGCCTCAGTCCCCGCTGGTACACCATCTACGGAGCTAAATCATACCGCAGGTAGTTTTCTGGGAAGTACGATAGAAGCGGCTGTCTCAGATACAGTGTCCCATCTAATAACGACACCCGCCTCTCTGACAGAAACAGCTCATCTGATGAACCACACATACATTGCAGATGTAGTTAATGCAACGAAGACGCCTCACCACATCGACAAGCACGCAGGTCTCATTTCCACCGAACATAAGGAAACCCTTGCAGCTGCTCCAACTATTCAAGCCAGTGAGGTAGGAGGCGTCAATGAAACGAAGACCCCACTGCGAACACAGGGCAGTGGTCAACCTGTGCTGACACCAGAGCCCAATCTACATGAATCAAAAACAGGCGTTGTGCCTTCAGTCCTTGTTGTTAAACCAACTAAAGAAGTAAATCACGTTGCGGGTAATTTTCCTCAAAGAAGTAAATCACCGCCTGCCATAGTCAATGCAGAGACCAGCTCAGCAAGGACGCCAAGCACGGTGAAAAAAATGCTTCCTTCCAATCACCCTGTCGAAACAGAAACCTTGGACAACTTACACAGTCATACCATAACGTCTACTACAGAAGTTTCAAGGAATGCAGAAATTACTAAAGCAAAAGCAGTGGTTGCGGCGAACAAAACAGGAATGTCGTACCAAGCGATTTCGACAAAGACGCCACCTCCGGAACATGGATTATTCAGTAACACTCTCCGTAATGCTGTCAATAAATCATTCGTTAAAAGCGTCGCAGCAGGAATTAGTTCCAAAGAAGAATCAACACGTCATCAAACCACCCCTAAGGGGTATTTCGGAAACAAGACTGAACCTAATAGTACTGCTTCTGACGAATCGGTCACCCGTAATGCTGTCAGCACTTCGCACCTTGCAGCCGTAGACAGTCTTACGACGCCTGCAGACACACTGAGACGACCTACAGTAGCAGGATCCACTGTACACCTGTTTAAAAACGACATAAGACGTTCCGAAGCACCGAATAAAGCCAAAAAAGACAAAAGGTCAAGCGCTGCTGGAATGTCAGTAGCCAACAATTCTATATCATTATTACTAACTATTCTTGTGATAGCGTATTCGACGCATTTTTCTAAGTCATACTAGTCATCTAGTATTATTAACGCTTTCAATTAACTTCGTCGATATATTGAACATTACTAAACCTAACTAGGCTATATGACAATGTTATACGCCAAGAAATAATGGCTAGCATTGTCATATGTGCACGCGAAATGCATGCACAGTAAGTAGTTGGCCTTACAATGAGCGATACGAAATTTGCAAAACATCGTATTAGCTGCAACTCTACACTGTCAATTCAACCGTAAAATATGGCAAGAAGATCACTCTTGCAATTTTGGTTATTAATGTCTACCATTATTAAGAAAAGCTACATCTACAATATCGAAATAAACGGGCGTTATAAAAAAATTTAAGAACTCCTGTCTTTGTTGCACTCCGAATATATTTTACCCTATCAAACGTACATTACCTCTTGTAGCTGTGGTTTTGTATATTCGCTTCGCATTTGTTGTGATTTTGAAATAAAGAAAAAACACAAGGCGGTTACGAGTGGGTAACGAGTTAGCTGTGGTGCGGTCTAGATTTGTTCACTCTCGAGCTCGACGAACAGCAAGAGGGTCTGCAGTTCTCCTTTCTCCATGACACTTCGTTGTAAAGGATGATAATAGCATTCTCAGTCAAACTCCTACGGTCCTCAGCAATGCTGAAGAACTCGCAAGCTTTCTAAGCTTACCATGGTGCAGTAGAATGCTGCATGACGGCGACGGAATAGCGACAATGGGATGACCATTCTCAAGGGATGAAGGTGGTATAAGGGCGAAAGCGTGACGACTTTATATATGGGAGAGACAGCTGTAATGCCTGTAGAATTTTCTTGTGAATGACGTGCTCGCAAGAGCTCACATGTAACTGGGCCACCACTGCCGGACTGCGCAGTTAGCGCAGTCCGGCGAGGGTACAATCGTCCCCGTCATATCCAGAAATCACGCCATATAACAAACATGCTGGGGCGTTGATACTGTGGCGACCCCCATGTTTCTGTGCGTCCCTTTATGGTCGCTTTCTGACGAACTCAGTCGAGGTTACTCGGAAATTCCACAGGGAAATCTCCTTGCAGACTCCACAGAATATGGCGCATCTTCTCGCAGCATTCGTGCATCGCCTCCAGTTCCATGAAAAAAAAGCGATTTGTCTTCTAGAAAGACGCGAATGGTCTGACTTCTGCGCTCATTTCTACTAGTTGCGTGTTAGGCTCCTTTCTCAATTTCGGCGCTTCTGTAGGCGTATGCAAGCTGCGAGCGAAATTGCTGCCAGGTCGTGAAAGAAACTTGGTTCTTTTCGTATTATGATCGTGCATAGTCTTCGCAGGCGAGGTAGACATTTCCCATTTCACCGAGGTTAACACAGTTATAGAAGCTGCACAGCAGATCTAGCCAAAGCTTCGCCATGGAATCATCTCGATATTCCAGAAGCGTGGAGAAACCATCGAACATCGCTGGATGGGGTATCGTTCGAACCGCATGCCTGCCTTGTTGTGGTCTACATACTTTGTAGTTGGCACAAGCGACCAAGTTTTAGTGGCAAACTTTGCAGATATAGCAGCTTTTAGCACTCACCAAAGTAAAGGGAAAAGTGCATGCATTCTTTCGAGTCACGCATACAACATTCAGAACAGCATTCGTTTCAATAAAGAATCATCACAAAACAAGCATTCGAACCACATAATTGATGATAAGGCGCTCCTGATAACAATGCGTGGCACATAGCGCTCGCTGCATACGTTTCCCGGTAAAAATTACAGTTACGCAAGCTGCCGCAGCAACGGCAGCTTTCGACGTTCGGAGTGACGTCAGTACGCTTTCGTAAATAAGAGAACGAGCCTGGCAACTGTTTCATTGTTGTTGCAGCACCGCTATATGGGTATGAAACGCATAGATAGCACTCCCGAGGAACAGCGTGAATACCAGGAGCGGCAAACGGGAAAAAAACGGCAATACGACCAGCGCGGCGGGCTGTCAAAATTACCCTTACTAACATGACTTAAAAGCAATAAAACAGTTTATATCCCACATCAGCAGTTGTAGCGGTGGTTTTCGGCAGCTTCGCTGGACATCCACTTTCGCAGGGCCGGGATGGCCAGTCAATTTTTTAGGTGCAGGGTATCTCTAGAGCTGCAATACGAGCAGTGGCAGCTGGAGTTTCTGGACTCTATTTCATGCACAGAAGCACACAATTCGCTGGGAGCCAAATTTTTTTGACACCAGCCGGGAACCGTTCTGGTCTTTCCCGCCAAGTGCCACGGCAGGCAGCATTTTAGGGCACGGCATGGCAGTAATTTACGCTAGTTAGGTGTAAAAAACTCATAGGAATGCTACAAGTATTTAACACAAATGCTTGAGCGTCAGCTGTGTTGTGGGCTAGGTGTTCTTGCTCCCGATCTCCAGCTCCCCCGAATTGCTTGGGGTCTGAAGGTCCTGCTTTCTCAACGACACTTCAGAGGATTTTTATAGCGTTTATATAATGGCGCAGCCGAAGTCGTTAGGACGGCTATGGCAAGACAACAACGTGATTACAATTCTGAAATGACGACGGCATCACTACGACAGCGGCACTACCACGGCACGAGGACAATGGTATGCGGCTGAGCGAATGGCGACGCTGGTGGGACGATGACTGAGAAACGACCATGGTATGACAACGATGGCGCGATGACGACGGGGTGGCAACGATGCCGTGTTGACGATGGTATGATAAGAATCGGATAACGAAGCCCGAATTATGTTGATCGGACGACCACGACGGCCTGACGACGACGGTATGACAGGGAGTGCATGACGACGACTGCATGTCGTTGACGCATTGACGACGATGGCATGAATACGGCGACATAATCCCAATTGAATGACTACAGCATATTTGCGATGAAAGAATGCCGATGGTGTGATGATGCGTGTTTGAGGACTACTCTATGGCGACGAAGGCAAGACGAAAATCGGTGACGAAGCTGCAATGACGACGATGGCACGACCACGACGGTATCACGACGATGGTGTGACAACACATGCTCGACGACGACTGTATGAAGACGGCGCAATGACAGTTCTGAAATCATGACAATGGTACAACGACGACAGCCTGACGACGGTGGCACGAGGACAACGTGATGACGACGAGTGTATAACGACGATGGCACGACAATTATTACGACGACTATATGACGGCGATGGCGTAAATACGACTGTATGATGAAGACAGCATGTCAAAAATGGTATCGAGAAGCTGGAATGAGGACGACTGTATAGTTACGATGGCAGAGCTGAAAGTCTTCCTCCGGGGTAGGGCGTGGGGGGGGGGGGGGGGGGTGCTAATAGGCCGGCGACCGGTATAGCACGAGCACAGGTGCTAATAACATGTCCTTTTCCTTGATTATTTCCTGCCTGTCTATTTCAACCGCAGCTAATCTCCCCGATGCTGCCCTTGGCTAGGTTTCCCCTCTTCTCGTTCACATTATATGTGTATATGTATATCGTGAAGGGTTCATAGGAGCCGGCAGTAAAACAGGTCCACAAATGGTAGCACGTAGGAAAAATACGCGGAGCAGTGCGACAATACCTGCTTTCCTGTTTTCACTCGTGCCAAATCAACCAATTCATCGCGCTTCAATCATTAAACGACAAATTCGAGAGTTACAATTGCCCCGCACAAGACAGTGCTCGTATTAAAATCACCTCCACAATTTGTCGAATGGGCGTCTCAGTGCTGCCTGCCGAGGAGGGAGTCCGAGCCCCTCCTTAAAATGTAGGCCCCCCCCCCCCCCCCTGACTTTGAGCACTGGACGATGGCGTCAGAGAGATTACTGACGACTGGATGACGCGAACGGAAAGACGATGATTTATGCCGACGATGGCGTGACAATGTATGACGATGATGACGTGACGATGATGACATGACGAGAATCGGCTGACAAAACATTATTGACGTTGAAACGGCCACGACGGCATCACGACGTTGGAATGAGTACAAATGCATACCAATGGAAGCACCCTTTCTTGATTTTAATGACCACAGGTAGGTGTGGAAGAAAATCAGTGTTTCCGCCACCGAGTGTGAAAACTAGATGCAGCAGCGTGAAACGCCTGTCAAGGCTCCATGCAGCTGCGGTAGGGTTCCTACGTGGCAAGCGTCTGGCTGGTGTGCCAGCTTTCTCTAAGTGCTTAAACTGCGTTGCCAGTTAGACCTTGTTCCGTCAATAATGTAACTGATTAAATATAATTCATTACTAAACGAAGTAATTGAATTAAAGTGAGTGTTACCAATTAAACAAAACCGTTAAATAACAAGTCCACAGAGAAATCTAATTGATTGCAAGTAATTAACCGCATGTATTTCGTTATGTACTATCAGCGTCAAATGAAAGCCGAACAGCGGAGCGCGTGCCACAAGCATTAGAAACAGCATAGTGCCCGCCGTCGAGTCATCAGCGCAGACAGGCCCACACATCCGGTTTGGTAGCACAGCGCCACCCCACTGTAGTGCGATTTTTTTTTTTTTTTGCCCGTGTTCCCGCTCGGATTTTTGAAACGAAGAAAAAAAAAAAGAAAACAGAAGCGAAAACTCAGCAACATTCAGAAGCGCAGGTTTCGCTTCTGTTTTCTTTTTTCTTCTTCCTTTCAAAAATTCGAGTGGGAACGCAGGCAAAAAAAATCGCACTTCAGTGGGGTGGCGCTGTGCTACCAAACCGGATGTGTGGGCCTGTCTGCGGCGCGCACTATCCTGTTTGCGGCGCGCACTGGACGGCGCGCACTATCTTGTTTCTGGTGCTTGTGGCACGCGCTCCGCTGTTCGGCTTTCATTTGACGCTGATAGTACAAGTCTGACTTATGAATCACAGTGCAGCACTGAGACGGCGCCACGCCACCAAAAAATGAACCAGATGAACGGTGTCAAGACACATTGCCACGGAGTACTTCAATAGTAAAGTTTAATAACCCATCGAACTGTATCTTTATGCCCGAACGCAACCTAGCTAACTGCGCTATCGACGATTAGCTACAATTTACAAGTTCTGAATTCTGCCGTCCTCGACTGCGCTTCCCATCTCTTGGTATCTATTCTGTAACTCTAATGGTCCACCGGGTATCCAGCCTACGTATTACATGGCCTGCCCAGCTCCATTTTTTCCTCTTAATGTCAACTAGGATATCGGCTATCTCCGTTTGCTCTCTAATCCACACCGCTGTCTTCCTGTCTCTGAATGTTAGGCCTAAAATTTTTCGTTCTATCGCTCTTTGTGCGGTCCTTAACTTGTTCTCGAGATTCTTTGTTAATCTACAAGTTTCTGACCCGTATGTTAGCACCGGTAGGATGCAATGATTGTACACTTTCCTTTTAAACGACAGTGGTAAGCTCCCAGCCAGAATTTGGCAATGCCTGCCGTGTGCGCTCCCACCTAATTTTATTCTGGGCAGAAAAAAGCTAGGTGGGGCTATGCAGTAAGGAAATTTGCAGGCGCAAGTTGGAAGCAGCTGGCGCAAGACAGGGGTAATTTGAGATCGCACTTAGAGCCCTTCGTCCTGCAGTGGACAAAACATAGGCTGATGATGTTGACAAGTTCTGAAAGGTAGTTTATACGTCGTGAGTTGTAGTGTTCTCAAAGCGAACGGCGCGCCATTGCTACCGGACGCTTCCGTCATTTTGTCGCCTAAAAACAACTTTTTGACAACGATGATTTGTTTCCTGACATAGGAGATGTAAGAAATTATTTTAGTTCGCCGTAAGGGTTGTCTTTGGTTCCTGTAATATCTCCGTGAGAGGCCTTCTCAGCTCCAAGGACGCAGCGTCATGTTCGCGAAAATAACTGTATGATGTGCGCTATCAATCAGATATTGAAACTCGTCTTGAGACACTTTTTAGCTTAATGAGGCCGCGGGTTATTATTAGGCTCTCATAAGAGCACGAGGCTGACGAAAATGCAATTTCTCTCACACCAGTTCATTCACGATACCATTTTCTTTTGGTACACTTCCAGGTCTCCACGTGAAGGGTGCTCCACACATCGAGCGGACAACAACCGAAAATTTCAGTGCAATTGCTACTACTCTCTCTCCGCAATCGAATGTGAAGCCAACGGACCTTAATGGACTACCACATACATCTCCCGCGCATCCTGGCCACTCGAAAGTTTCCAACTATGTTCCGACGGTGCCGTTAAGTAGCAATGACACATCGACGCCTATCCGCGATGTTACACATCCGAACACAGTGACGAACGGTGAAGAATCAAAGATTTCCAATAAAATAACAAACACCTCGTCACACAGCGAAGCGGTCACCGCGCAAAGTAAGTCTCCAGAAAGCAGTCGAGTGAAGATCAGCACCGGAACGACAACACAACCTGCAAGAGATGACAGCACGTACTCAACGAAAACCTCGACAAGCCACACTCAAGGTGTGGAGACAAACACTATTGTGCCTTTACCTCCACATTCAATGTTGCATAGCAGTCAGCCAACCTACGGTGGAAATTTTCCGGGCCAAAATGAAGTGAATTCGACACGTTTTGTAACAACGAGTGCTTCCACGTTGGTGTCAAGCATGCTAGGAATGTCACAGGGCAATAATCACATAGATGTGAAAATAACAAGCGGCAATCGTACAACCATGCCAACCGAGAACAAGGGCCAATTTGGTGACAGCTCACGGCAGCCGACATTTCTCGACAACGAGTCAATAGAAACCCATGTGCCAAAGACTCAGGCTGTATTTCACCCCGATGTGCCAGCATATGTTACTATTACAGGTGACAGTGGACTTTCATCGCCGAAAGTGCCCACGACGGGAGGTGCACCTACTTCAAACAATGAAACGACAGCTGCTAGTACAAATACGTTACATTTAGGGCAAGCAGAAAACACTAACGGAGGAGTCTCCACAGATTCGGTGAGGAAACAATCATCCCACGGAAACGTCCTCAGCCATTTCTCAGCGGCACAAGTTGGATCGATTATTCAGGCACTGCGTAGTGCTGGAGAAAAATGGTTTCATAGAACCAAAGCCCCCGTGCCTGAGAGCAAGGCGCCTCCTGAAGCCAATACTACAAAATACCCTGAAAATCATGGTACACCAAGTGAAATTCCAATGTCCGTGGAGGTAACAAATGCTCCTCTCTCTGTTGCTGCAAATGAGACGCATCCTCCAACCGGAAATGACAGTACGCCGGCTAAAATCACAGAAGGTCATTATGTTGTGCGTAACGAAAGCTTGAGTGCCGCTGACGTATCCGTCGGAAAATGTGCAATACTCGTAGCGTTGCTCACGGTTTTAGTCAGTTACTAGCTGAGTTTGTCAAATTTTCTGTAACTTACCGTCAATAACAGATGTTTCAGATTAATTCGGGAGCAGCTTAAGTGGTAAATGTAATGCGAAGTCATCCGTATGCGTGTCCAAATGCGCAATTTGTATAGCAAAGAGCAGTACGCAAACTAAATAACTGGCAGTACTCATGTCAGCATCACTCTGTCGCTCAGGACGTACAAAAAACCAGAAATTCCTTTAGTCTTGGAAGTTGTCACCACTACTTTTCAATAATACAGCCGGTTTCTACAGCAGCAAAATAAAAACGACTTTCGAATCATAAGTAGTTGTGTTTTCAATCGCTTTCCACGTGAATCCTACACAATATTTCATTTGAAGCGCGTGTAAGTACACCTTAAACAAAACTACTCTGTTCTCAAAGGTTTACGAAGAAAGCTCATACAAACACGACCAGAATGCAGCTGAAGATCCCGGAGACAGAAAGGCAGACTAACAGGCGGCAGCGCCTCTGCCATGTTCAAGCACCAAATCAGGTTTCCTTTGGTTTTGTTTTGGCAGACCTTGTGCGCCGTTTAATAAAGGTGCCCTGAAACATCTTCTTTACAATCATTGTTAGTAGACTGGGATAGGAGTCGGACGTCACTCTACGGGCTCACTTGCCTTGGAGGCCAGGACGCCTGATAAGTTGTAGCTGGCCTGTGCTACCGGGGCATGGCACGCTTTGACCTCACGCCGTTATCCGTCTCTTCCTACAGAGAGCTAATGACAAGTCAGAATTTGAGAGAGAGAGAAGCAAAAGCAGAGGGTTTATTTTACTTAGGTAAAAGAGGTTCTTGGTGCGCGTAAATTAATCAGGACCATCCTCAAATGTACAGGGTTATTCTGCAGTACTAAACGTTACACCCAAGGTAAACCCGTTAAATCGCATCCCTCTACCCCATACGCCTAGATCAGAGAAATAAGTGATACCATTTACGGCCAATTAGGTAGTTGGAATCCGTCGTGGGACCCCGAATTGGAGGGACAAGAATCAGCCTATTAGCTTACGTGCTCCTCGCGATCACAAAGTGAAAAGGGGACACGGGACTCACTGTCTCAGCGATTCAGGGGAAAGGTCATCCGCACAACAGTTTTGCCAGAAGCAAAGCCTCCTCCCGAAATGCTCATTGAATGCGATGACTTGAGGCAGAACGTTATGGAAGGTTGACTGGAATGACACGTCGTCGACAAAAGCCACTCATGGCACCGGTAATTCGCTGACTCACGGTTGTGCTCAGCTTGGGCTGTTTGCAGATGTGCAAGTGCACCTTTCAATGCGCTTTTCGGTCGAGTTTCAGAGGTCATACACTCTAAAAACAGTTGCACCCTTTGGGGTGCATTTTTGCCACACAACAATAATCCTCATCTGTCTTGCTTGCGTTTCCTATCTTGAAAACTCTGCACTTGCTACTTTCCTGTCGAGAACGCTGTGTCACGCTGATAACGCTCTTGTTGTTCGTGACCGAGAAGTGCCGGGCGCACAGCGTTAAAGAAAGGAAAGCCACGCAAGTCAGATGACGATTATTGTTCTGTGGCAAAAATACGCCCCAAAGGGTGCAACTGTTCTTACGGTGTAGTAATTGCCCTGTCCCCATCGCGCTCTCAGGGCCAAGCCCTACCATTTAAACAACGCCTGGCAAACCCGGTCCCGCGCAGCAAGCCTTATAAAGGAAATTTTTGCTATGATGATGCCGGCGAGTCAAGTGACCGCAATGCCACTCTTGTTAAGTTTACAATGAGGGCACCAGAATCGATTAAGTAGAATGTCGACCTTAACAGCTCCTCCACGGGCCGGGAAATCTCGACCGGTCAGCGGTGACAACCGCTGTGCAGGTAACATTGGGTGGTGACCAAGATGATGTATGCGTTTCCTGCAATAAACACTTACAACCCCTTCAAATCAACTTAAACGGAAGAGTCTTTACCGGCAGCAAAGCATAACATCGCACCCAAGCTCCCGCAATTTATTTATTTATTAGTACGTGTTTGTCGCTACAATTTATTCATTTTACCGCGAAGCCCCGAGGACGTTACAGAGAGGAGCGGTAAAACAGGAAGCATAACAATGCGAAATAAAAAAAAATAAAGTAAAAGTAATTCCTAACTACAGACCCTTTTCGCGGAGCAGCTTCCTCTAGAGGCACGAGATGGCCCTTTTGGCGGCGCGCCGCTCATTTCCTCAGCGAAAGCGAACGAATACGACACCATTACCGATTCTGCCCTTCTACTGTGCGATCAGCTGTCGAATACGCAACTTGGTGTTCGTTGACGCACTGTGCTCCATTCATGCTTCAAAATGTGGCACGGTAGAGGGAATACGTGTACAGTAGTTGGCTGCAAGAATAGTAACAGGCATATTGAGCAATAGAATGTGTGTGACCAAGTCCATGGACCGCTCCTCGAAAAGGACTGCATGCGTTGCCGGTCCTTAGCATTGAGCGGGTTTCCTCTGGGATAAAAAAGGTAACCTATCCGCCAGCATTGTATTGCCAACCTCCAAAGAAATAACTTCAACGCCAGAAGTTACACGCCCATTCGGCGTGTACGAAGCAATAAAAAAACGCCATGGTATAACACGAATCTGAAACGTTTGTGTAATAAAAAGAAACGTCTTTTCCGCGTGGCTGAGTTGCAAAACACTTCAGATCGCTGGGAAGCGTATCACAGTGCAGAAGCAGAGTATACGGAAGCTGTGTATACTGCTAAGAATCATTTTCATAACCATACATTACCTGAGCTTTTATCAAGGAACCCAAAGCAATTTTGGAACGTAATCAATTCTAACGAAAGCACTGAACTTTCAATCAACAATGAGTCTGGTGAGCCGCTTCCAGCATCTCAATGTGCACTTTTATTTAACAATATTTTTTCTGCCAATTTCTCGGGAAACACCGCTGTGCCTGTTGACACAGTTGTGTGCCGTGAATATTACCCAATGTTTCCTATAATTTTTGAATCTGCTGGAATTCTGCACTTAATTCCTTAAAACATCCCCATCATGTGGTACTGACAACATTAACTCAATGTTTCTGAAACAGACACGTGTATATTCTTCTCTCTTTTTGCACAAGATCTTTCAGCAGTCTCTTGATCAAGGAATCTTGCCGCTAGATTGGCAAATTGGTAAGGTAGTTCCAATACATAAGTCTGGCAATAAACACTGCGTTCTTAACTACCGGCCCATCTCATTAACAAGCATTCCGTGTAAACTTCTGGAACATATATTGTACTCACATATAGCTAAATTTTCAGAATCTAATTCATTTTTTGCATCGGCCCAACATGGTTTTAGGCGTACATTTTCCTGTGAAACCCAGTTACTTCTGTTCACTCATCATCTGCATACTATACTTACAAACACTCCAAGATAGACTGCATTTTTTTAGACTTTGCGAAGGCTTTTGAAAAAGTTAATCACGCCTTACTAGTGTTAAAACTCACTTCACTCAATCTCGACTGTAACATACTATCTTGGCTCAAATGCTTTCTAACAAACCGCTTGCAGTACGTCACAATTAATGGTCATAACTCACCTGAAGTAAATGTAACATCGGGAGTATCACAGGGTCCAGTTTTAGGCCCAATTTTGTTTTTAATATACATCAATGATTTGCCTAACTGCGTTTCTTCTTCTGTGCATTTGTATGCCGACTACTGTGTACTTTACAGGGAAATATGCAACGATACCGATAAAAATATCCTACAGACAGACTTAAATAACATTTCAAGTTGGTGCGATAACTGGCTCATGAATTTAAATCCTAACAAATGCAAACTAATGACTGTTTCTCGGCAGTACGATAGCTCCTCAACGTACAAACTAGGTGACCTCGAACTCGACCATGTATCATCATACCGGTACTTGGGGGTTACTATTACCTACAATATGACATGGAATACTCATATTAATATGCTCAGTAACAGTGCTAACGCACATTGGGATACTTACGACGTAACTTCAATAAAGCCCCACCTGCCCTTAAAACGCTTCTATACAAAACTCTAGTGCGCTCGAAGTTAGAATACGCCGCTGCAATCTGGAACCCTCATCACGCAAATTTAATTGGGTCTCTAGAATTAATTCAGAACGTGCGCCGCACAGGCCGCAGAACGTGCGCCGCACGAGAAGAGGGAATGAAACGTGCGCCGCACGTTTCATTCTTTCTAATTACCACCTTACAGCAAGTATGACAGCATTGAAACAAGCTCTATCACTGCCATTTCTGTCACTGCGTCGTAAGTATTTCCGCCTTTGCCTCTTTGCTAAGGTCTTCCATCATTCATCACTACGTACCGAGCTTATCACGCCACCCACTTATCGCTCATCCCGGATTGACCATAAACACAAAGTTAAAGGCATTTTTTCCAAAACAAACACATTATATTTTTCTTTCATACCGCACACATCAAACGATTGGAACCACCTACCTGACGACGTTGTTTC
>NC_051156.1:60797929-60829286 GCF_013339745.2 Dermacentor silvarum
CCACCGCACTCCAAGAGCTGCATTGCATTGCAACTGATAGTGGCGTCAACGCCCGCCGCTATCGATGGGCGCTCTGACGGTGGGCGCTGAAACAAGGTATTTATTGATAATGATCAAGTAAAACAGAGTGGTATCTTCTATTCTCGCCATGCGTATATAAAATCGATTAGGAATTTTATTTTAGTTGAATGAATCTAACTGCGTCTCGCTTTAAATTAAAAACGGTTTTTTTCTTTCCCAGTGTTTATTCCCTCCAAACATAGTCGCGCTTCAATCGCTGCTCCCATAACCACCCTTGCTGATCTCGGTGTCAATTGGTTCTGAACCGCTTTTCGCCCGAAGCTTCGCGACCTATGTGGATCGACCTTGCAGTTTGGGGTACCCAGCACAAGTTAAGCGGGAGGCCTGCGCAAGGAAACTGCGCGTTAAAGAGTGGAAGTAAGACTTCCGTTTCGTTGCTAACTGCTGACAAGGAAGGAGGTTTTGCTGTTTTACAAATCACGTGTTTGTTTTAAAAGCCCACGAGGCTATTATTTTTGTGTTCAAATGCTGTGACGACATATCGCTTTTAATAGAAGGAAGCGAAAAAACTTTGTAACGCACTGAGTCTAAATCGGTAAGTCAGTTCATTTGACATAAGCAAAAAGCCGAGCTTGGATTTGTTTTTCACTGTCAAAACCCACAAGGTTGACTGGCCGCTACGAATCATTATCTCTGAGAAGGGGACTTGGCAGAAAGTGGTAGGTTTCTTTTTACAGGAGAAACTTTAACTGCTAACAATTGACGACCATTCTTTGGTAAAAGACTAATGATATCATAGCGTATATTTCAAGTAATGCCAAGGGCGTCAACGCCTGCTCCATTGAGATCAAAGACCTGTACCACTCTTTACCGCATGGTACGCTGCTACAGTGCGTAGAAGACTGTATTGACAACTACGGCTTAGTTGCGTTTCAGAATGCTTCTGCTGTCTCGGTAAGCGGCTTCCTTGAGCTCCTTGGATTATACATAAGGTCAACGTTTGCCTCATGCAATGAACGCATTTACATAAAAAAGCGGTGTGTGCATTGGTTCATGCATAGCACCAATTTTAAGCTACACATTTCTCGCTTACCATGACCGACTTCTTGCTAGCCGCCTTGATAACACAGTGGTTATAAAAATTTTCCGTTTTGAGGATGACTTCTTGTTACTTTTTGCTTGTGAAGGTGAAGGTTCTGTTTCCAAGGTACTTTGCCAATTCAACGAGTGTTTGTCGCCACTTGTCCTGACGCATGAACCACCGGCAGATGACTAATTAACGTTTTTAGATTTGCGACTTAGTATCTCTAGAGATCACCTGTGCTGGATCTATGAGCCCAGAGGGAACAAGCCACTTTTGTCTTATCTGTCGGTCCATTCCAAGCTGGTTAAACGGGGCATTGCAAATCTATGCTTCACAAATACCCTAAATAAGTCTTGCTCCCACTCTTTAACGCGCAGTCTCCTTGCGCAGGCCTCCCGCCTAACTTGCGCTGGGCCGCCGAACTTGCTGCCCAACTGTTCCAGTAGCAGAAAATATATTAAAGAAAATCAAGCTGGGAGACAAAGCACCAGCAGACTGCGTCGCCAGAGACAACAAGCCAGTCGCGGTGCTCGCTTACCTGCACAAGATTTCACACAGCTTGAAGAAGATTGGCAATAAAGTAGATGTTAAAGTTGTTTGTTCTGCACCGGAGAATTTATCAGTGCTCTGTAGGCGTGTGAATGCTCATGCCACAGGACGAAATATTTGCATAACTAACCACAGGAAGCGGTTTGGAGCATGTGCCCTAGGTGTGATTTACATGATTCCCTTGACTTGCGGAAAGAAATACCTTGGCCAAACAGACATATGTTTAAATGAGCGATTGAAAGAGCATTTTTACAGTGTTTACACCGCCGTGCAAGGTCATCTTGGCATTCACTGCAGAGACCGCCCACGTGACCCTTAATTTGAAAACTGCGTCGTAAACTCCAAACACCGGGAACAGCTTACACGTGAAATCATAGACACTGAAATGACACAGCGGCTCGGTGACCTTTGCATCAACATGCCGTCCATTGCCCTCACCAAAAATGAAATCTAGTATTTGGCTGTGATACAATAGGGGTTCATGTGTGACATTATGCAAAAGTTGTTTTTCATCACTTTTGCTCATGTATATAGTTCTGGCGGTTTCGCAAATCAGTTGAAGTCAGCGCCTGTGTTGTGTTCTTCCTTCAGTCCTCAGTCGTCTTTTGCGCTGTGCACACATGTAGAACATCCGGGCATCGTTGTGAGAACAAAACCAGATCTTCCGGGAAACTTGTCAAAAGTTAAGAAA
This sequence comes from Dermacentor silvarum, assembly GCF_013339745.2. Classification (NCBI taxonomy): domain Eukaryota; kingdom Metazoa; phylum Arthropoda; class Arachnida; order Ixodida; family Ixodidae; genus Dermacentor; species Dermacentor silvarum. Next base: position 60,800,275 of record NC_051156.1, read on the forward strand.
ATGTGGTCTCCGGCCCCCAACGCTTTGTACAGGACCGCAATACATACGCTAGTTACTGTCCAAACAAGTTATTAAAAAATTCACCGCCCAAGCAGTCCGTACAGATAGTTAAGTGCGGCGCCGGTGTTTATCACTGGGTTAATCCCGACGGTTCATTAAAGTCTTTCTCATTTATTGGTGGCGTCTTTATGTTTCTTAGTGAAGTTACACACACGTTCAGCTGCAACGGAGAGAACAACGTCACTGACAGTATATGCCCGCAGTCCGCCTTTGTCGCAGTGCTGCTTGCGATTCTTCAAAATTAAATCTGTCCGTCACGTAATAAAATGAATGGCGCATACCCCCTCAAGCAATGGCTTATGCCAGCGTAAACGTGCTCTCATATCACCGTGCGAGTCACCGTCGTCATCGTCTTCTATGAGTTAACTCTCTTTAAGATAAAGTTATTCAGGCACTCGCACCCACGACATTGGGTCGGAAAAAGAAATAATGAGAAGCAACAACGCATTCGAATGAAAATGTCGAGTAATTTAACGAATGTTTCTTGAGCGCGCAGGCTTTCGCCTTCATCCCCTTTGGCGTATGCTAAAGTGACTGCCAATTTTTATCGAGGGGCGCCGCCTGCCGACTTATAAGGCGTTTTACTAGCCCGACTCGTCTGAACACAAACCTTCCAAGGGGCGAACAAAGTTATAGAATGCCAATTGCCTAAGGTCCTACAGCTGTGCTTAAAGGTTTGTTTAGTCCACTGGATCGTATTTCAGCCCTCATGAAAAGTGGTTGCAGCGGTAGCGTTAAACTTACACGGGACGAAAGCAACACACAATAACACGGACAAAGCACTAATTCAATTGACGGGTTTTATTCGCAATGCGTTTATACATGCGCCATGCCAACCACGCGCTGGTCATATGCTGGAAAAGGGAGCGTAATAGGCAGGTAGGTAGGTAGTAAACTTCATTGAGGTCCTGAAGAAGTAAAATAGGAAGAAAAATATTTGATGCAAGTGGCACTGCAGTAGTCGCGAAATGAAACACACACGCACACACAGACAGACATATAGAAACCACAAATAAAAAACGTTTTCGTTGTCAAGCGAAATAAAAAAATGGCTAATTCACAGTCCTTGGCCTGGCGCATATATCAACATATTCTAAATAAATCAGTTAGTTGAAAGCCAGCGGTTTGTGGTCCCGTATCAGAAAGACAGCGCTTTCTTTCGTCCCGTGTAAGTTCAACACCGCCCCTACAACCATGAACAGCTGCGAACTTTACTATTCACCTCAATGTAACGTGGGCTGACCAGATATCACGAGGCTTGTTTCTAGCGACAACGACAGTCACAAGTTCCATAAAAGCGACTGTTAATGAGGGCCTCGGTGGTTTTAAGGCTCAGCCAGCTCTTAAAAGAGGCCTTCTTGTTGTAGCTCATAGATTCCCGACGCAAAAAAAAAAAAAGCGCACACAAAAAGAGAACAGATGAGCCAACAATTTTATTTCGTAGAATAGTCTCTCAATTTATGTCTTACTTGCTCAGGTGCTTTTCTTTTCATCAGCCCGAAAATAAACCCTTCGCGTATTCCATCGCTCTCACCATGTAGCGGACGTCTTTCGGGAAATGACGTTGAGCGCAACGCTGCAGAGAATAAAAAGAAACATTAGAGCTCGGGATTCCTTTGGATCTGGAGTTATGCATTGCGACAGCGGCATTCTTCCACTTTGAAGAGAATCATCGCGTTTTGGTTGCATGCCCTTTCCTCAAATAATTGCGCTTACAAACTACGTGCCAACACTCCAGCTGTGGTTTCGGCGTGCGGCCAAAGAAGAATAATGTAATCATTCGAAGTAACCATTTCAGATTATATATATATATATATATATATATATATAACAGTAATAAAATTATAACCAGTTGGGATGCCAGATAAAGTTAGCGCTTAGAGAAATAAGTTGTGGCAATCTTTTTTTTTTCGCGTAGCGCTCAATTTCTTTTTTCTAGGGCATAGCAATGCGTCTTGCCGAATTCAAAATAGAAATTCAAATTGAAGTTTTAAGAAGGCGGACATTGCCAACTACCATATTTCTTCTTGCGCAGTGACCCTTATTTCAAAGCCGTTCGTGTCCGTTTGATTTAAGGAGAGATATGTTTCTGGTAAGGAGTGAATTATTTTCTCTCGTCTCAACGGCTTCCTTATAAAACATAACATTCTAAATGAATGTCAACATAGTTTCCGGAAAGGGCGCTCTACCGAAACTACACTACTTGTTCAGAAGGAGTTAGTCATCAAGAAAAAGTAAACCTAGTACTCGGAATATTTATTGACTATAGCAAGGCTTCTGACCGTCTGTAACACAATATTAACAAACTTGATTGTGTACGGGGTACCCGGAGTGGCACATTCTTTGTTTTGTTCGTATCTGCTTGATCGTAGGCAATGCGTTGTCATCAGAAATAGTGTTTCCTCCGAGAGGCCAATATTGTCAGGTGTCCCAGAGGGCAGCATTTTAGGTCCCCTTCTATTACACATTTACGTTAAGGACATGATAGACATACAACGCCAGGCAACAACCGTTCTATACGCGGATGATACCAGGCTGTTTGTCTCTCGTCCGGAGGCGTGCAAAGTTATTCTTAAAGCGAACGCGCTCCTTTCCACTTTATCGGGATGATCGAGCTGCAACGGCCTTAAAATGAATAACAAAAAAAATCAAAAGCTATGCTGTTCAGGACCAGAGGCAGAAAGGTGCTTTTGTGCGAAGAACTGTGGGTTCATAATGTACCAGTTGAGATTGTAAACGAACATAAGTTACTCGGTGTCGTTTTTAATGCTGTACTAAATTGGACACCTTATGTTGACATGCTGTCAAAATCATTGGCATCAGCAGCGGGTGCACCGTCACGCTACCGTTATTTGTTTCTGGAAAAGGGAAATTAGAAATTTACCAAGCACTATTTGCGTCGCACATTCACTACTGCACGCTCGTGTGAGGCACCACTACGAACACTAACAAACACGAACTTTTTCTCCTTCAGAAACGTGCACTTCGAATTATTGCTAGCATTCCATACCTCCGCCCAACATCACCACTTTTCACCAAGTTTAATATCATCAAAGTGCCTGATGTGTATGACTTTCGTTTACTGTATTCATATTTCTTTCCCTCTAACAAATTGTCTTAACTTCTAAAATTACTGTCGGGACTACAGCGACAGCTAAGTGATGGATGTCCGTAGCTGCTGTGACTAATGCATTGTTCTCCTTTTGCTTTTATATTTAAGGTGATTGTGTTAGTTTTGGTTGTGACACAGAGTTGCGCTGTCCACTCCTTCTTACTATTCTATATATCTGTGCAATTACTACTGTTAAACACGAGCCAATGTGTAGTATATCACTATATACAATATATGCTTATATACTCGCTTTATTTTCTTGTACAATGACTGTTGTGCTATAATAAAGGGCCTTCAGGCACTTTGAAGCTGCATGCAACAGCTTTTTCGCTTGAAGGACCCTGAACCAAATTGTACGACTTGTTGAAAATGAAGTTCTGAGTCTGACATAGTCTTGCTAAAATAGATTACCAGATCGAGCCCTTGCTTTCGCCTATTGTTTTCCGGCTCATTTCGTTTCCCCCCATAAGTGACAAGGGTAGAAGCACTTTGTTGCACAGCGACGGCTGGTATACGCTGCATGGGGATGGCACCAAGGGAATGCGACTACATTCCCTGCGTCGCCTTATCGTCGTTGTCTCCAAAAGCCGCTGCCAATTTTATAGGCTAGACTAGGACACCTTCATAATTCAGTGTCAAATATTTCGTGGCCAGAGCAAGCGGCGCTATGCCACTCTTGAATAAAACTGTGCACAGTACGCCAAGAACAGGCCCTCAAACCCCCAGACGTGGGGGTGGGAATGCCTAAGAATGACCACTATATACAGTTGGTGTCTTGTGAAAAGAGACATGAACACTCCATCTGTTTCTGCCGCAGATAAACGAGCCCCGGCGTGGTGTGATACAGCTTCTTTCTGGGGTTTTACGTGCCAAAACCAGTTGTGATTATGAGGCACGCCGTAGTGGAGGGCTCCGGATTAATTTTGACTACCTGGGGTTCTTTAACGTGCACTACAACGCAAGCACACGGGCGTTTTTGCATTTCGCCTCCATCGAAATGCGGCCGCCGCGGCCGGGATTCGATCCCGCCATCTTGTGATCAGCAGCGTAATGTCTTAGCTGACTGAGCCACCCCGGCGGGTAATGGTCTGATACAGCAGCTGCATTTAAGATATAACGCCAGTGCTTCTTTTGGCCCCTTCTTGTAAGATTACGTCGCTGGCTGGAGCAGCGCATGCAAAATGTTGAGCGAAGGGAAGATATTGGGTGTCGACAGTACAGAACGGTTACTTTCCTTCGTTCTACCACGTGTGACAGCGCTGTACTTGGGCACTGATGTCACAAAAGCTCCTCCAAAGCCGTTTTTATCAGTAGACTGCGCATTGGGCGGCATATATTAGCGGCTGCGTCAGATTTTGGTTCAGCACTGATCCGCTCTGTGCCTGTTCGCTTAACTTACAGAAACATTACTTACGCGAACTTACGGAAACATTACTTACGCGAACCAGTTCGAGTATCTGCTCCCAGTGGAAATTGTACTTCACCTCCAATTCCTGAAAGTATCAACCAACGGGAATAAGAAACATGAGAGACCTTAAGTATTTTTCACTATCAGGCAAAAGAAGCGAGAAACGTAGGACTTATTCACCGCGTACTAATAAATGGCGTATAGAAGTGAATGAATGCAACAGCCTTCGCCAAGGAACTGTGAGCTCGGAGTTTGAAGATGTTAGTCCCTGCAAACACAGGTATAAGGTGTAGTTCATACGAAGTCAGTTCCTTTCTCCGCACAATAGAAATCTGCAACACTTTAGGCGGTGTTACTCGTTGCCTGCTACCAGATAGGTTTCTGTCTACACTTAGCGACATGTATACACGTTTTAAAGAGATGTATTGTACTTGATTATATTTTGTTTTGATTGTTCGCTACTGCGTCGTCTTTTCATTTTGTTGTTCTTGAAAAACCACTCTCACCACTGCAATAGCCCTGGCTGACCTGCAGTATGTAAATATAGGTAGATGAACAAAAATATAATAAAGACATATGTAAATGTAAATAAAAATTACTAAACGAAAGAAAGGATATTGACCGAGCTGAAGCCTGTTTGCAATGGGGGAAGTATAGGAAGGAGATGAAAAGGAGGCCAAAGAAACGTAAGGGGCCCTAGCGCACACGAAAGTTCGGCCGTTCGTCATTCATTCACGTCTTTCTGCCGTTCACGTCTAGTGAAATGACCATAAAGCCAGCAGAAAACTTAAGGTGCGACAGGAGAAATAAAGTTTTTTTTTGTTGTTCAGAGGACAAGTGTTGAAAATCGCCCGTGGCAGATGGCAACTCCTTGAGCTTGACTACTTGAAGAGGCAGACGTTATTTGCAGGAGAAAATCAAAACCTTTATTCAGGTGGTTGGCAAAACCTCCCTAATTAAATTTCTAAGTGCACACATTGCAATCTACGAATTAGAGCCGGTGACGGCGCTAGGCATATCCACTTGTAATGAATTCTGAGACGATCGAGATTTCTCCCGTGAACATGCTGTCCACGTAATGAACAGCATGTCGATCATCGTTTTATTCAATATATCGGTGTGACCGTAGCGCAACGCGTGATAGGCAAGTGTATGATGGGTTGTGTGGCTAAGTTTAAAAACGTGTTCAATAAGCTATGCCCACATGAAATCTTGTGAGCAGGCCCACAAGAATGTCTGAGGTCAGAATTACGAAGATGAGAGAAACCTAGCTACTAGCCATCATCATTACCCTTTTATCTGAATGCTTGCGGCGCGAGTTCACTCTAGTCACTTTAACTGCAAAGACTATGCCGCAGTTCTTCGGTCTGTGATGACGCATGATGGGGCGCCATTACGTAGCACTATGTTCTGTACGAAGAAATCGGCAACTCGGGTGCAGTGCGTCGAGGCACGCCTTTTCCTGAGCACAACGCCTTAATATACTGTGTCGAGGATCGCCACTTGTTCATCGAATACGATGAACTAAAGAAAATCTGAAGGCTTATGCCGATTTGTTGGAACTGTTTGCGAGCTTGGTCGATGTTATTCAGCACTCCCGAAAGCTTCACGGCTCGGGACTACGGGTGATCGCACGCACGGCGGACTTGGAGGTACCACTTTACTACGGCAGTAAGTCGCAATTTTTGCACGGTAGCCAATCATTTGGGTGAAACACAACGTGGTCAGGGCTCCTAGTGGCTGGCTACGGATGTCACTCCACCAAAAAGCTAGGTCTTTTGCTGGCTGCAGACTTCTCTTGCAAGACATTCTGTCGTACACACACGCACAAAAAAAAAACGAAAAAAAACGACACTCGAACGATATGCTTAATTATAGATGCGTTGCGGCCCTACACACTAAACAGAAAAACACCACGATGGGCGTTTTTGTCTTGTCCTCTAGCGCATTCCCATCTGTGCATGCTTTTTCTGTCATTGAATGGGCGTACGCAATAAGCACTCCCATTTATTTGGGCGCGCGTGTTGTGTATAACAGGAGCAATCAGCGGTACCATTTTACTCCCACACGCAGACAGTCGGCGAGGTATGATGGGAGTTTTATCATTTCCATTTGGGAGAATTTCCGGTAGAATCAAGGCCGTGTTTTATGTTAAGTAAAAAGTTCATTCGGGGACATGGAAGCATTCTAGTTAACCCCTGCCGAGAGTCTTTTTCGGCAGTAAGTAACCTTTACATTCGAAAAAAGCCAATGCAAAACTTAAATTCACTCCTAAATGCTCAAAATGCAGTCTTATCAAAATGCAGGCCATTGGCTTGCATTATCGCGAAACTGCTTTTTGAGCCTTTAGAAGTGGGTAAAAGTTTGGAGGGCTTTATTTCGGGCAATTCAGAAGCCAGTATAAAAACCTTTGAATTCTTTTTGAAAGACTACACATCTAACAAGCACATACCTAAAATATTTACTTGAAGTATCACAGAAACAAATATAATGCAGTCCTGCTGTTCTTTCCTGCAATAAGCACATGTGTTAACTACAAAACTTGTACATGTCCAAAAAATTACTTTAAAAATACAGCCACATTGCAATAGCGCTAGTGGCCGATAAGTCGTCCAGCACAATAAAATCATAAAAATGAAAAATCTATGGCGCAAATTCAAGAAAGCTGTACTTATCACAGTGAACGTTTATCACAAATATACGCTATTTCGACAACTGCCAAGACTAAAATAAAAAAATACGGACACCGTAAAATGGTGCCAGTGGCCAGCTAATGGTACCAGCAAAATAAATAAAAATGAAAACCTACGGCGCAAACTCAAGAAAGTTGAACTTATCACATAGTGAACATACATCACAAATATACACCATTTCGACCTAGTCGACTAGATACATTGCACAACCGCCAAAACAATAATAAAAAATACTGACACTGTTAAATAGTGCCAGTGGCCACGAAATGTTACACCACAATAAATACAAAAAGGCGCAAATTTAAGAAACTTATCACACAATTAACATATATCGCAAATATGCGAAGTTTCGACCAGCTTGAACACGTGCTTTTCATCGAACTATGCCCAGCGCATTTGCAAATAAAGATATGTGAAGCTGCCAAATCTTATCCCAGTAAAATTAAAAGTAGTACTCACAGAAAATATTTATCCTTCTTTTGTTACTTCATTGCGTAATCCTCCTTCTTCTTTCTGGGGTTTTAAGTGCTAAAACCAGTTCTGATTATGAGGAACGCCGTAGTGGAGCGCTCCGGATTCATTTGACCACCTGGGGCTCTTCAACGTGCACTACAACGCAAGCACACGGGCGTTTAAATGCGGCCGCCGCGGCCGGGATTCGATCCCGCGATCTCGTGCTCAGCAGCGCAACGCCTTAGCTGATTGAGCCACCGCGGTGGCTCCATGTAGTCCATGTAGTAAATATGGGTTGATGTAGTAAATACAAATAAACTTAGGGGTCTCAATTCACCGAGTGCTTAAGAAATAAGTAATTATGTTACCTGTTAATACGACCAATTTAAAACGCGCGCCAAGAGCAGCGCGGCTGCGGACCTGAGAAGGGTTACCCATTAAGTCACCGAAACCTGTTCTGGCGGTATCTTGATACCAGATACCACTGGCGCGTGCACGCACACCGTGGAGCGTAAAGCTGAGACAATGCAACGTTCGACTGGGCAAGAGAGGATAGTGTGTCCCCATGAGTTTCCAAGAGAACACACCAATCGGAAGGGCCACTTTGGCAGTATTCGGCGACACGGTCATTGCATGCCTTCCCAGCACCAGACCACACCAGCTCCAATTTACGGGACGTGAGAAGCACCCTTTTTCACGTCCGAAGCCAGCGCAGTGCTTCACGAGCATTTTGGACGGGTCTTACAGAAGGTACTCTAATTCATAGGTGTATTTACCGGGGGGGGGGGGGGCAATTTCTGCTTCGTGTTCATAAACATGGGCCTATGCTAGCTTTGTCTATGGGACAACTGCTTTTATATACATAGTATTGCTTCAAACAAACAAAATTGAGTAGTGTTCAAAGGAGCATTATTGTTTTAAAAGTAATTCACTAACATTTCACATAACTGGCTCATACCAAAACATGCAATTTTGATATTACAATATATTACAAATGGCGCAATAATTGCGAGCCGGCGACCGTGTTGCAGGTTTTCTTGGCGCACGGAGTCCTGCTGGCGAGCGGTGTCCAGCTGCCGAGTCGCTTCGGCAACGGTACGAGGAATTTGGGCCAGCTCAGAGTGTTCGGCAGCCAGTTGAGTTGCGACGCGCCCAGCTTCAGGAATGCAAGTGACAGTACGCAGTGTGCGCCGCGAACACGCGAATTCGTTCTGCTTCACGTTGGCGTGTCTCTAGCCGGACCAAAGCGAGAGTAGCCCGTCGACACGGTTGTCTTTCTGCAGCGGCCAAGTAGTAGTGTTCTTAGTTGGGTCCATCGCACGTGAATCAGTAGGCGGCGTGTAAGCACTGCTGGTGCATGTTGAAGCTGCACTCCTTAGGCGACGAGGCGCCACAGGCTAATCCGACGCGAAAGACAAACTTGTGCAGAAAGTGCTAACACTAGGCTGTACCACTTGGAGCCTCCGCGGCGCTGTGACTACCGAAGCGCTCTCTGTCGGCGCTCGTTAGTGTCACGATATAGTACTTCGCTTCACCGCGCCTACATGGCGGTGCTATCCTTGTCAACAAAACATATTTTACTCGTTGGTGCTGAACGTCATATTCGTTACATCCATTACAGCAAGTTTATCGCGGACCAGGGCATTAAACACTTTCGTGTTAAAAAAAAACACGTAACAGCTTTTAGATGTACTCTCGGCATGCAAGTGACTTATATTGCTGGTAGCAGAGGGCCCCGGGTTTAGTATCTCCATTGTCCAGTTTGTGATGAAGCAGTCATTTTATAGGAGTGTTGATCAGTAAGTTCTTGCGTATTTGATATGGAGAACAATTCACTGTATCCGAGTTTGGTATTACCTGCATAAACAATAATCTCATCATAATTTAACTCAAAGAGACAATAAGCTTTGCTTAGTGAAATATTTCTCAGATTTGAATTTGCCAAGGAGATATATTTATATCAATGACAGTAGATAGTCGTCTGTCACAATTGCTCTGGCAAGCCAGTTTGATGAAATGAACGGCCTCGAATTATGAGAGGTAGATGCAAGTATAACGTATGATACAGTTGGAAAGCATAATTCCTTTTCCCGACGACATCGAAATGGACCCATAACTGAATTTGTACATGATGGTGTTGGAAAGCACAATTTCTTTTCTGACGACATTGAAATGAAACTAAACTAAACGTGTACTTAGGGTTGGGCGTTGAAGCGAAATAAATTGAAACATGCAGTTAGCTTGTGACGTATAGCACGTACAGAAAACCGAATGATTAGAACACAGTACAAGCACTCACTGTACAGCAAGCACTTGTGAAGTTCATGTTGTTTTACATGTTTTTGTGTATTGAAAAACCCCAAGTTAATACATTAAACCAAATAGGCCAGCAGCATCACTGACAACGCTGTTTTTTATGGAATAAAAGAGGACTTACACAGAACATGTTTTCTGGCTTTTGTTGCTTTGTTAGATAGCTGCAGGCATTGTAATCATGGTGTGACGTCTCTATTCTGTTTGAATATGTAGCGAAGCATGAATTGCAATATTTTCATGTGGAGTTCAAGCAGCGTAGCCAATATCTTAGAATAAGGTTTCTTTACGAGGAGAAACTGCGTACACGAGGAAAATTGGAGGGTTGGGATGATGCGGTACTACTGATACATATGTCAGTGCCTTAGTTGAAGCCACATTGGGATCGCTTTGTCGAAAGCTTCAGACGAGGAGACAATTCAGTAGAGATAGCCAGAAAAACAAAGGATGCGGCGCCCCCTAACAGAAGTGACTGCAGGAAGCCAAGCTTGGTATGCTGTGTGAAACGCGGAGAATTGCAGAGTAAACCAGGGAGACAATGGTTTATGGGGTAAGCATCCAGCTTTCAGCGAGACGCAGCCATTCTGTGACTTGCGATCACTCGACCAAGCTGACTGGCGCGTGCGTCATTAGTTTGTGACCACTAGCTCTAATTTTTCGGGAGTTCAGAGATGACGTGTAAACAAACTATTCCCCAAAAACCGCGCTTCATTTAGAGTATGCAAAAATGACCACCTTGCAAAATTATGGGCAGTTGCGAGATGTGGAAAGGATGCAAGTACACGCATTTCTAGTACAGTGGAGCGGGATTTTATCTGGGATGTGATTTCTGGACACATCAAACAGCTTGGATAGGCTGGTACAGTCCCACATTCTCCGCAGGGGCGACTCCGTCAGCAGGCGTTTCGTGTCTTGCGACACTACGTATCCGAGCACACGGGGGTTGAACCCTCCCGCACGTAATGTGCGCGGTTTAGCCGTGTCCGGGGAAAAAGGGATCCTGGGGGTTGAGCCGATGCCGGGTGTTAGGACCTTCACGGCCCCTCGGCGGAGGCAACACGCCCCTTTGGCTTCGGCTTCCCATAGACGGCACCCCCGGACTGACCCACCCGGGGGAAATCGGTAGTTGCCTTTTCCTGTCTCTCTCTCCCTCCAATCTTCGACTTTCTCGGTTACTTTCCATCTTTCCTGTCCTCTCCTCGCTTCCTCTTACTTCCGATTTTTTCAGGCAGCAAGGGTTAACCTGGTGTACTTTATCTAACCTTGGATATTCTACATTAGGTTATAGTAGCTACGTACAGCTGGCGTCTGCATGCGTGTCCTTCGGGTATCGTAGCGTCCCCATGTTGGGCTCGGTGGTGGGCGGCTGGCCTAGCTGCCGAAATCAAATAAGTTCTCTATGGCTAAGACGTTGTAGCGCCAACCGACGCTGCAACGCAGGGACCCCAAGATCGGCGCTATCGGCTTGACGGACGATAAAATAAAGTTGGACAGCGCGTGCTAGCAGCGCAAGCCCGGCACGCGCTAGTCCGTTCTAAAAGCCTGCTGAGCTGGTACTCTTGGTCGGGCGCTCCGCGACGACCCTTCGGTTTCTTACAATGGTGACTTCGGACGTGATCCTCAGAGTATCAACAAGGACCGATTCAGCATCGTCAGCTACCGAGCCCCGCCTGCGGCCATGGACCAGCTGGAAGAAGAGTGGCGCCCACCGAAGCTAGACGACCCTTGGCGTTTGCAACTGTGGCCCTACCATCCACATAGCCCTATCCTGTGGTTCGCGCAGGTAGACGCACAGCTGTACGCAAATGGCGTGTCGTCGCAGCTCTCGCGGTATCTGCTCCTCAAGCGAGAAATTCCCACCGACGTCTTCTCTCGTCTTGACCTTCCGCCACCAGACCCGAACATATACGAGGGCCTCAAAACCGCCTTCTTTCAACACTTTGGTATACCAGTTCCCGATCAACTACGCAGCACGCCACTGTTTCCTTCAACGCCTGAGGCTTCTGAAGGAGTTGTATGGTATGGTATGCCTTATCTGATGGCGCATACCCACTGCGGGGGATTGGCCAAGATTTGGATGGAATTAGGAGTGGCTCAACCTACGTAGTCTTCTTCGTCATCGGCACCTGGTGAGAGCTGCGCCAGTGCTCGCAAATCTTCCGCCGGACCTACTCCAAAGCCACTGTGGGGAGACACTACAACTGCGCCTCCCGCGTCTAGTTCGTTCCCCGACAACGAACAACTTCCCGCCACACTGCCCGCACCATCAACTACACAACTGGCGAGCCCGCTAGTCCTCAGAAACGAGCACCATGCATCCACGCCCGAGCATACCAAAGAGTCGGCATGCACTCCACCCTCACCCGAGTTACATGGCGTCCCCAGTTCAAGCCGTGGAGATGACTCAGCAGTGAGCCATGCCTTGACGGCTGTCGAGACGCATATCAGTCCGCCTGTTCCGAGTGAAATCCTGCGGCAACACTGCGGTGAGACTTGTCCGCCTGCTATCACGTGCACTGCACTTCCTAGCTACGCCAGCGTCTTTCCCGTGGAGCCCTTGTCGCATGCTCCCTCTCGCAGCGCACGTTCAGTGTCTCGGCTTCAACACCCCAACGACACTGCCTTGACGTTTGGCCACAAGGATGCCTCCTCGGCTTGTGGTGCTCGGCATCGGAGAACTCGTGCCCAGCGCGGCCGGCAGCCCCGCTGCTTCGCTGGTTTTCGTCGCTGCGCCCATCCGATTTACACAGGTGCCAAGGCGGACGCTGCTACCGCGCACTTCGAAAGCGCCCGCTCTCAACACCGAACCTATGTTCACGTGTCCGACTGACATTCACACGTTGGCACCACGCTAACCTCGATCGAGCGGGCCGCGTCCCGTCGTCGCGGGCTTGTGACCACAGTCGCGGCATCTGCGGGTGCCGGATTCGATGTTGCTGTCGGAGCCGAGGCGCCCCACCGCGGCCTTCATCGCTTGGACAGCTCAAACTGGTACGATGTCATCGTGGTAGCCGCGTTCCCCGCACCTTTCTGGGGTCGACCGTTCATGCACACCGACCATGCAACATCTGCATCTGCAGCTTACACCGCGAATGGCGTCGCGCAGCGCCCTCCGCGATGCAGGGATCATCAGGGCCATGTTCCTCAAGCTGCCGCCACCAAAACCTCGTCCACTGCTGCACTCCCAGGCAAGACCACCGTAGTGAATCTCAGGTATTTCGCCGCCGTTCCGTCTGGGCGGGGGTCCTGTAGCGCCAACCGACGCCGCAACGCAGGGACCCCAAGATCGGCGCTCTCGGCTTGACAAATGATGAAATAAAGTTGGACAGCGCGTGCTAGCAGCGCAAGCCCGGCACGCGCTAGTCCTTTCTAAAAGGCTGCTGAGCTGGTCCTCTTGGCGGCGACCCCTCGGTTTCTTACAACGTCATTCCCCCCTATTTCATGATCGTCCTTTTCCAGAAAAGGACGCACCGAAGAAACTTTTCAACTGTTCAGACAGCGCAAAGAAACGTTTTCCCGCTACCATGTACACATAATCAAGATCCTGAAAAGACAGAACTATTTCACCTTTCACAGGACCAAATGTCTCACCGACACACTAGGTGCTGGCTACAAAGTGACGAAAATAAGCAGTGGCGACCTTCTTCTGGAGGTTCGCAACACTAAACAGCATGGCAAACTCTCGAATGTTTTAGCATTCCGTAATGTGCCAATCACTGTTAGCCCGCATCGATCACTGAACACAAGAAGTTATCTCTGATGAATATCTCTTAAACATAAGCGAGGATGAGCTCCTGGAGGGCTGGAAAGAAAACAACGTGATTCAAGTGCAAAGGATAAAGATCAAGCGGGACAAACAGGATATTCCAACTAAACATTTGATCTTCACATTGTGTCGAGTGAGCTACCGGAAACCCTAGAAACAGGATATACCAGAATTCGAGTCAGACCTTACATCCCAAATCCCGAAGATGTTTCAAATGTCAGCGATATGGCCATGGTTCGCAAAGCTGCCGAGGCCGACTGACGTGTGCGAAATGTGGCAAACACGAACACCCATCTGACAACTTCAGTGGCACGCTCCACTGTCCCATCTGTGACGGTGGACACGCAGCATACTCTCGAACTTGCCCCACATGGAAAAAATAAAAAGACATAATGACACTGAAAATAAAGAAAATCTCGTTTTAGGAAGCGCGGAAACGTCTTTCTTGTTTCCATACCTCAGGGCATGCTCATGCGGCGCGCAAGGGCGCAACGTCGCAACAGACTCCGGCATCGGCCCGGCCCACAAAGAGTGTGGCGGCGGCGGCGGCGGTGCCATCCGCCCCCTAGGCGACAGCAGCCAGCGCTGCTGCGCCGTCTCTGAAGGAGGGCCCATCGACATCTGGGTTGGTGGCCTCCAAGGCCCTGCTTTTCGAGGCAAAGCCTAATCCGAAACCACCTCGCTCAAGTGAGCGGAAGTCCAGCGGATTCCAGGAGGCGACGGACACATCTCCAAGCCAGACGGTGCAGCCAACGCCTCGGGAGCGGCGCGATTCTCGCGACCGCTCCAAGACAAACAAACCACGGATTACGGGGCCTGGAAAGGCTTCGTAAGCCAACTTGAATCCTCTTAACACACAGTATATTAACACAAACAATATGAATACACAAATATTATATTGGAACGTCAGAAGTCTTCTCGATAACCTCGATGACGTCAAAGAACTATTACATCAATTTAACCCAAAGCTGCTTAACCCACAATTGAACCCACAAACACAGACTTCCTTCGTAAATACACCATCTTCTGAAATGACCGCGATGAGGCTAACGTATCGTCTGGCGGTGTAGCAATAGTAGCGGATAAGTCAAAGATGAGCACATTTAACTCTCAAACCTGTGCTGATCGTAGTGGGGTAGCGAAGTTATCCAGCGCGCCCAACGGTCCGCTGCGTGAGGCCTTCAAGCAAGACGGCAGAATCTGATGTTGGGATTCAGGCCTTCTTGCTCGTGACAGTCCACGACGCAGCAGTAACGATAGCGACGCTTTTTCGATGCTGAGCTAGGTCTCTCGGTCAAATCGGCGTCGCCAATTCCTTTTGCTTCCAGCATTACGTCCCACGGCATGCGGAGCGTGTTTTCGTAAAACTAGGCTACAGCCAGCTCGCAGCGTGGTCTGTCACAAGCGACGAGACTTTCGCACTCAGAGCAGGGCAGAAAAAAATGCGAATCGACGTAAAACTCAGGCTAGAAACGTCCTTCGCCCCAGCCTGGGCTCACTACTACCCAACCTAGTACTACCCATTCAACGTTTCTTACCGCCAACAGGCGCTGCTACAATACCTCAAACTCCAGCACCAGGGGCTTATATACCGTTCAGGCGTGATTTTCACAGGTACAAGGAACGCTTGTGACGTTTCTCCACGGACAGTATCCAAGGAGCCGTCTTGTTACGGTTCCTCTCCATGGCCGTGTTCGATTTTGCTTTTGGCACCACGCTTCTCATCTCTGCGACCGTCCCATACGTGCCTTGATCCTGGTCCGAACAAAGAGCAGACATCGTCGAAGCCATAACGCTTGCGCCCTCTGGCTCAGACTCCAAGGAATGAAATGCCACGGGCGTCCCCACTCCCATCGGAAGGTCCGTGGCTTCAGAAGCTCCTGGCGTCTTGGGGCGTTCTGGTCCCAGGTGCCGCGTCTTCAGCCACAACTGGCGTCTCCGGGCGTTCTGGTTCTGCTTCAGGGTAGATGACTTCAAACGCCGTCGGCGACTCTACTGGCACTGAATGGAACGAAACTTCAAACACTGCGCTGCACTCTTCTTCCGGCTCCCCCGAAGTTTTATCTGTTATTACAGAGACAGCAGGAGGCCAAACTACTGCCGCAGCCTTCACTGGAGAATCGACATTCTCAGTTCCTTTTTGCGTGGCTGGTGTTTCACGTTTAGGCACCTATGAGGAATATTAATGCTACGAGGCTGAAATGTTTATATTCCTCCTGAGCGACTCTGTGTCGTCGTTCTCGTCATCTTCCCGTGTCACGGTAGCGCATGTTTTCCCGTAGTCGTCGGCTTGATGGCCAATTCAGAACACCGCGTGATACGACAATCCTTTCTTATATGACCCGACCTCTTGCATCTCAAGAACAGCGGTGGTCTTCCATGAAAAATTACAAGATTATTGCTGTCCTGTATACCGTAAATGCTTGTTTCAGTTTAAAAATCGCCGACCTAGAAGTGGTTTTGTCTCCCTTGAATTTTCCCTTCAGTCACGTTTCCCTGCTAATTTCCTCAGTTTTTACAAATGGTTCCAATGATTTTCGCACGGAGTCGTCACTGATATTGCAAGGAAGCCAATTCAGCTTGACTCTCACCTGGCTGTCGTTGGGATCGATGACAAGATATCTTTTACCTTTGATACGCAGTACCTTTGCGTCCACGAGCACTTGCTTTGCGGCAATTGAACATGTCTTTAGCGCGGAGATATAATTCTGTAAGAGTCCACCTAGTGGAATGTCCATTTCGGCTGTTGTAAATTGGCACAGCTGCAAGAGCAAGAAGGAGACTGGCTGGCTCCTTCTGCAGCACGCCCGGGTAGGTTACTTGGAAAAACACCATCCAAATGGCGATCGCCTCTTCGGCAGCGTAAAAAGTTGGAGGACGCTTAAGCTTCGCCTTTAAGAGTGGAACGCGATGGCATTCAAAGAACCTTGTATGCTTCTCAGGCTTCCCTTCAATGCAGCTTTCTTTTAAAGCGAAGTTTTCTATGTCTCACTGATTCGTTCGTGGGCGCTGAAAAGGTACTGCAGGAAAGCCAACTTACACTATGGAACTATCTGCACACACAAGCGAACAACGGCTGCGCATCTTCGCACACAGCAGAACAACGGCGCACGACATACGTATCGCACAACACTACAGTTTACATTCGCAGTTGTACCGATAAGAACAATGGGAACTGCAACGCCACGCTACCAAGACGAAGTGTATATATGTACATTGCACTACGCGCGTCACGCAATGCATTCCTGGTCGTCACCATGGGTAGGCAGCCGGTGCAGCGCACGGCAGAAGAGACTGCCGTACGTACACGTAAGCGCGAGCGCGATCGTGCCCGTAAGGCCGATCCCGTATATCTGCAACGGCACAGCCTCTGACCGTCTATCAGAGCGATCACAAGGCAATACTCTGCAAGTGTAAAGTCGTCTGTGAAAGTGTGAGTGTGTGCGTGTAATCAACCGCTACATGATCTAAAATAAAGGATGTGCAACTTAACGAAATGTGTCTTCATTCAACTTCTAAGTTCAAAAATACAATCTAAATAACAAGCAATGAAATCACGTATGCATCCCATCGGGTCGCTCAGTATTTCTTGGGTTCGTTGTGTGGTCGTTGGCTTTGAACTTTGAGTTTGCATGGGAGAAAGCTTCACGTTCAAACATCTTTCTTTAAGAAAGGGTCTGTGATTTTTTTGCTCCACCTTCACCTCTGCGCGCCGCTGCCGTGATGCCTCTAAAAATTGGTTGGAGTGCATACGGCCGGTATTGCCAAATCCTGACTGGGAGCTTACCATTGTTGAAAAGTGTACAATTATTGCATTCTACCGGTGCTAACATATGGAGAAACTTCGAGGTTAACAAAGAAGCTCTAGAACAAGTTATGGGCCGCACAAAGAGCGATGGAACGAAAAATGTTAGGCCTAACGTTAAGAGACAGGAAGAGAACGGTGTGGATCAGAAAACAAACCGGGATAGCCGAAATTTTAATGGACATTCAGAGAAAAAGAAGGCTAGTAAGTAACCACAAAAGGCAGAGGGTTGCTTTCCTAAGAAACGTTTTCACGCTCGAGCCTCAAATTTTGTCAAAAGGACTGTCCTGAATCTTAAATGTTTCGTAATCACGTTTTAGTACGCAGCCTCGCGTGCCGGCGAATGCAAACCGGTTGCTAAGCGCACCAAGTACGACCACGTAGTACTTATATACAAAGTAAACATCGCGTAGGAATCGTGTTACAGAGACTCGCAACTTACCTCGAATAGTGGTGTGGTGGATGTTGGTCTGAAGTTCTTCCTCCCAATTCGATAAGTGCAGTATTTCTTAACCCGTCGCGCTTACCAGGCGGTATCGAGAAGAGCTTCTTGCCTTTGCTAAAACTATTGTGGCATCCGAAGGCGCAGCAGGTCATGGTGACCGGAAAATGCCGTGAAGCGACGTCGCACTTCACACAAAACATAGTTCAAGGCGTTCGCAAACAGAAACAACACGGAAGAGCAACGACGCCAACTTGCGCTCCTCGCCAGCCGACACACGCTTCTCATGTGAAAATGGCGGTGGAGCGCGACTAAACAAAGCCGGTGCGAGGACCCACGTGATGCCATTAGTCCAATAGCGACGCGGTGTCATCCAGAGCGCGCGAGGAGGCTTTACGAAGTTTGAGGGGCTTTATTGTGACGTGACACCTTAGAAGCACATAGGAATACGTTTGGCGCGATACGTTGCGCGTTGGCCTCACAGATGACAGACGGCCAGGCGAGAAGGACTCGCGCTACAGAGCGCTGTGGTCGCTTGACAGATTGCTTATGGCGTTTGACAGGCGCATGTTTTTGTAGCGTTAGCTACACTGGCCTAGCCAAGCCCGTTTCGCGCGGCACATCAAGAGCCGTGCTGCGCACGCGCAAGGATCAGTGATGTCACACGGCTTGCGCACCGGAGCCACCGGAGCCGGCACCTCTCGCGCACTCCGCCGCCGCCGCGCGCGACTCACCGCCGCCGGTCTGCGCATTCCAGAGGAGTGACGTCGTAGCCGTGGTAGACGCACTGGCGCCGGCGCGTGCTCGCTGTGCAGTCGCCGTCTGACACTGCGCTGGAGCCGCTGCGATTCTGACTGGCGTTTGCCAGTGTGGTATAGCCATGCAGAAGGAGAGCGCAAATGCTGCTCAACAGCGCAGAAGAACGGAGAAGCTTGACTCATCGGATCCCGAAGTATTTGCGTGGCAATTAGCGGTTGAGCGTAGGAGGAATGAACAGAAGAATGCTATATACATGTGCCACATAATACGTATACCGCGTGTGTGTCATTGGAGCAGCAGTAAGCATGACAATCCAGCTAATCCTTGACAATCTAGACAACCAGGAAAGCTAAGAATAATCAGCTGAACCTTTGCTAACGCTACGTATATCCTGGCATAGCCGAGCTAAGCCACTGCAACTTTTTTGTACAGCGTGAAGTGAGAGATCAGTGAGGCACCGGTAAAAGAACCTTGTGACGTTATTCAGGCGTCTTGTTGGTTACTTAAGGCTTGCGAAGGGTTAATGGTAACGCATTTATATCGTGTCAACGAGTGGACATAGATGAAGAGGATTTGTTGGGATCCCCTTCGAGACAGAGCGGTGTCAAATAGCCACCTAGCCTGCTTCAGTTACTCAGGTATGTACACATGCTTTACATTCTAGCATTTTTGTATACATCCCTTAATCTTTTTTCTCCGCCTCCAAACTTATCTCTAGTACCTTGTACCGCTACCTATGCTTGTAACGAATCCGTTTGTATCAATCAAGCTATAATGCCGAAAGAGAAGTGTTGTGCAGAGTGCTGGACTAATTGGATGGTCGTCGACTAATCTGCGCTAACATCCGCGCTGAAGGCCTTGCTCGCGTTACTAAGGTTCCTGCGGTCTACGGGCCTTCACGATAGACTTTAAGAACGCCGCCCCCTACCGCTCTATAGTTAGGGCTCCGTGTTTTCGGTTTTATCCGAAAAAAAAACGATAAACACTCGCCGGTAAAATTTTTGACAATTCGGATTTATCCGGTAAACTCCGATTTCAAGGGACAATATGATCTGGTTTCGTTATTTATCGAAGGGGCAAGTTCTAAGCGCTCATTTATACAACTTCTGGTTTGACCGATTTAAAGTTTACCGCGCGTCGATAGTAGACAGTTTTCGTATTGCGGAAATGGCACCACGCTAAACGAAATAAAATAGCGGGGTCAGACTGTGCATGCTCAGAACGCTAATTCAGTTTTGCGCGTAGCGTGCGTCCGACATTTTTCGAATATATCGGAGACGCTAAACGCTCGCTAAGTTTGTTTAGCGTTGCAAACATGGCGGCACCCTCTGAACTAAAGTGTACTAGAAGAGTTCTTCTAGTACACTGTACTCTGAACTGACGGCTGCCCGCTTTGCAGAAATCGTCTCGACCTGCTGCTTTGTAGGACTCACTGATTTACAAATAAATGGTGTTGCTGGCTTTTGCTTCGGGTATTCTTGCTTCGGTAACAGCCTACGGACGACAAGACAGCGTTGTTTTCGCTGTCGATTCTAGGTTAAGCACACTCCACATGCACAGCGGAAGCGTACGTCTGCTTGTAAACACTCGCCAGACTGAGGAAAGAAAGAATAAAATTATTGGTGCCCAATTTATGTTCTTAGTAATTGTTTACGAGCTTCAATTGTTTTTAACTTACTAACGGCGACCGATACGTGTAAAAGTTCTTACCATTAAATTTCCGTGTGCGACCGCTTGGCTTTCTCATCACTAGGCGGCGATGGCGGCGCCGCTAGAAGCCGTCTGCTCGGCGCGCAGTTTGAGCGCGATCAGAAAACAGACGGGCGGAAAAGTTTGAAAGCACCTACGAGGTTGGAAACTTTTTCGTGCGGCAATCAGTCGAAATGGCAGCATCCAAGACGAATGCGAGGGTGCGCTTCAGCACGTCTGATGACCTCGCTCTTCTAGGTGAAGTACTTGGTTCTGGAGCAGTAAGCGACTGTTCGAGATGGCCGGAGGTTATCTCCCGCCTGTGTTTTACAACCAGAGCGGGCGGCCAAGACAAGCAGTTCACGGTCCGTGCGGTGCGCGACCGTTTTGACCTGATGCTGTCGCAGTTCTCCACTGGCGATGCAGCGAATCTTAAGAAGTAAGTAATTCCTTGGAAATGTACAAACCTTGCGCCCCTTTCTGCCTTTTCTAAGAACTTTCGTCGTTAAGCATGTAAAACGCGTTTTTTTTCCGTCGAGTGACTTCATGTGTTGTAATCTTCGATATTCCGGGTCAGGAACTGAAGAACAGTATTCTGAAAAGGAAGCACTACTGACCGAACTTCTTGAACTGGTGCGCGAGGTCGGATATAAATTTAAAATTAGACGAAACATCGCAGCGCAGGCTGAGCGCCAAACCGCGACCCATGCACGAGATGCTGCGTCTGCAGCATTCTCATCTACCGTTGAAGAGGACACAGAGCGTATGGTTTTATTATAATTTTTTTCACTTGGTTCGCTATCGTTGGTAGGTGGTCATGCGCAAACATTCTTTAATGGCTGCTTTGCCTAGCATGCCATTGAGTACGGTCACGCTGTCGTGCTAGTGCCAAGTGTGATGTAGGTTTGCCACTAGATCATGAATAAAATGTTTTTATTGAAGGTTGCCTTTAAACTAACCAACAAACACGAAGCTTACATTTATGCGGTCACATCAGTACAGCATGCACCTTAAGCAGTGAAGAATATTTGCATGAAAGCCAAATGGTGTTGCATGTACATGCCTAGAGCTTGTACAATAATCTGCCAGCAATACTTGCTTGAAGTGCTGTAGTGCTACGTCATTTGTACATAACTTGTACACTTATGGCAGTGGACATGTTTAACCAGCATAGTGTAGCACAAGTACAGCAGGAAAGGAATGACACCACTTGAATTCTTTTCCATCGCGCTCATGCAATTTGGCAGGTCAAAACTGTCGATATGCTTGAACTAGCCCAACGAAATACCATGTTTTGAACTTATTTTCTGCAACACTGTTTAAAGTATTGCACACGTGACAGCAACTGTACTTTTGTTTGCATACCATAAATCACTTTTAGGTGGAGCCAGCACAGCAAGTTGCACCCTGCAAGAAATTTATTGTGCCCCTGAAGACATTCAGTGGGTGGACCTATCAGAACCGCCAGAGGAAAACAGCATCAATGAAATAGCAGCGTTCTCACAGGACGAGGCTACTTCGAGAGCAGTACCGAACGTCCAAGGTGATGCCGCACCTGAACTGCCAAGGCGGCATGTGGCTCGCAGTAAGTACACAGAAGTACAGTACCCAAGGCCAGCATTACTTTGGTTCGAAGTCACGGTTAGATACCAATGAACATGTTATAACGAATTTCCTGAGCTACCTCCTCCCCCTCCCCCCCAAAAACGAAGTCTTTTCTTTCAAAGTAACCATAACTAAGGCCTGCATACTATGCTCTGCAGCATGTTTCAGTGTAAGCATAACTGAGGTATATACCAGTTGTTATGTAGAATAATGTTCTTGGAAGCCTTGCACTAGGCATCCAGATGTTCTATACTATATTTCCTGTGTACTCTTCCAATTTGAATAAATGTGATATTGAAGATCATTAGGTTGTGTTCAAATAAGTTTGGCAGAGCACGCCTGGTGCCCATTACTTACTTAATTTTCGTTTGCATATCTGACTTATGTGCCGTGTGCCTTGACATATTGCAAAGTGTATCCTTAAATATTTTGTCCAGGAAAGCGGGGCCAAATCTCAACAGCCGACCACGCCTTCCTGGAGAAACGATGGAAGCATGAGCAGGCGCTGAAGGACAAAGAGGTTGCGCTCGAGAAGAAGAGGATTGATTTGGAACAGTACAGGCTGGCCCTCGAAAGAAAGCGCCTGTAGCGAGAATCTGAGATCCGCATGGAGGAGCTCAGAGTGAGGGAGGATGACCGAAGGGAAAGAGAAGAGCAGCGGCGCACAAATGCTGCGCACCAAAGTGCTCTTCTGGAAATTGTGAACAAATTATTTGACAGATTGAAGAAGGAGTGAATAAATTTATTTCACAAAAAAGCATAGCTTACATGGAATATACACTCGACACTCATTTCGACTCCAACTGCAGCGTTAAAGTAAGAGAAACTCAATGTGGGGGTCTGAAGTGTGAAAGTAACCATACTATTAAGATGCATGCTTCAGTGGGGGACTCCAAATTAATTTTGACCACCTGGGGTTTTTCATTAACACCATCATCATTAGCCTATTTTTATGTCCACGGCAGGACGAATGCCTCTTCCTGTGATCTCCAATTACCCCTGTCTTGCGCTGATTCTAACTTCCGCCTCTACATTTTCTACCTTCATCACCGCACCTATTTTTTGCCGTCCTCGACTGCGCTACCATCCTCTTGGTACCCGTTGTGTAACTCTAACAGTCCAACGGTTATCCATCCTGCGTATTGCATAGCCTGGCTAGCGACATTTTTTTCTTAATGTCATTAGAATATCGGCTACCCCCGATCGCTCTCTGATCCGCACCGCTGCACGCCGGGCTCTTAACGTGAAGCTTAACATTTTCGTTACGTCGTACTTTGTGCGGTCCTTAACTTGTTCTCAAGCTTCTTTGCTAACCTCCACGTTTCCACCCCATATATTAGTACCAGTAGAATGCAATGATTTTACACTTTTCTTTTCAAGGGTAGTAGAGAGCTCCCAGTAAGAATTTCGTGATGCCTGCCGTATACACTCCAATGAATTTTTATGCTTCTGTAGATAGATATGTGCCAAGCCTCAAGCCCTCAAGTAAGCATGAAGACTTGGTGGTTGTGTACCAAAATGAAGAGAAATTTGATTCTCATACATGCAGGCATGGCAGTTCATGAGAATCATTGCAACTCTGTACATGCGGGGAACATTTTGAAGCAGAAGTTTCAGATTTTTTTTGAATCTAGAAAAGCAAACTGCGATATAACTTTTCCAAATCCCCACTTCACTGCTTGTCTCACTGAGCTCATTGATGTGTTGAACTGTTGCTGTGCTTCAGTGAGGTAGGCACCACCGTACGGCTTCATGAGTAGTGGCCGCAGAGGATATGCTGGGTCCCCGTAGATCACATAATCTTTGCCTTGGACCAAGGTTTCCAGTTTCTCATAGAGTCCACTCTCGTGCAAAATGCCTGAAGTGAAGCAAAAGTTTTCGGACATTTATAGAATAACTGAATAACCGATATCTTCATAAATGCTGCATACAATCTCATTGGACCAATGTAAACCAAATAATATACAAAGGTGCATACAAATAAAATGTACATATTAGCACTTACGTTAGGCAAAGCCGCATTTAAGTGATAAAAATACATCTTATAATCATATTGAAATGATGTCATTTTGGCTGCCATTGTAACGTACTAGGACTCTCAAAAGCTGCATAATGAGATTTATCACCATGACTGGCAACATCGTGCAATGTTTACATAATACAACATTTGCGAGCTTTGCCAAATAAGGCAAATTTATAATGTGAGACCCCTACGAAGCAATGACACAAAGGCAAGGCCCTATGCATGCCAAGGGAAGAAGACGCTGACGGGAACGTGCACAGTCCAGTATTACACGTATAGCTACATACAACGGTGCTTTAACTCTTGTGCTACAGTTGAATGTAGCCATCTTGCAGCATTTGCATAGAGTAAACAGATACGGAATCATACAAAGTCTAAAGCGAAGTCACACAATGTCAATTTTTTCATCTTTTCTGGCTCAACAAACCTCTTCTCATAGTAAAGAGTCTTTTTTGCATTCTTTATTAGTAACGTACTAATGCATATTTAAAATGATTAGCATTCTTACAAAGTAGCAATACGTTGTCTCACCTGCATCGTGTCTCCTTCCTGGATACGGGCCATCGAGCTCACAAACAAGTCCATTAGCACACATCACCGCTTGGTACTTCAGGACGTGCAATCTCTTATGTCCAGAAAAATATGCATGTTGGTCTTCGGATGGTCTGCAGATGGGCCGTGCAGTCCCATCAATGAAGGCCCAGCAGTTCTGCAAAGCTGCGCCCTTGTTGTGCACTGCCTGCAAGATAAAGGTGAAACCACGTAAAGTCATAATCAGTGTTAGCATACCAGTCCTTAAAGACAAAAAACATCATGACAAATTTTTCTGCTTTCTGTAAAGTACGGAGCTTTCTCAGGCACATGCGTTTATGCCACATTTGTCTCTATGCGCATAATCTTCTCGGTGAGCTCAAACAACTTGTATTAAGTATACCTCACTGGAATTCATGTACTCATGGCGTCACCAGGAGTGTCCGCAGAATTTGTGGCACTTAACAAAGCATATCTTTCATATATGCAACGTGTTCCAAGCGCACCACAGGATATGGTTTGCAGGTTTTGACCACTTGCAATGTGAATAGCACTACTTCAAATGAGGATAAAGTCGAGAAGGTGGTATTTATTAAAAACGAGCAAACTGATAAGACTGCTGCGGTACCTCACACCGTAATTAATTCAACATTTATATAATCAAATAAACAAACTTTCGAGCCGTAATAACCACGTTCATGCAACCATTTATCCACCTACACTTGCACAATTTTGTTTCACATATGTTGTGTGTGTACCATCGCGAGACATGTGCGCACAATTTTCTTTTTTGGCAACACTACAACCAGTTCATACGTCAAGTTATGACGCACGCTGTTGGAAGCTCGTATTAGCTACCTAATCATTCACCACAGCGACCATCAAAAGTCATGCCGGAGTTAAACTCTTCTGCATTCTTTCTTGGCGAGCAGACGAAACATTTCCTAGTTTCAGTTGGCTTACCTGAGAAAGCTCGTCCAAGTCGTTCAGTGAGAGCCATTGGTGTTTGGTGAGGTCATCCAAGAGATGGCCGAACGTCACCTCTATGTGATCCAGCACTTTGTTGCTTATGCTGGAGATTACGGAGTAGTGAAGGTCGAAGAAGTGCTGCAGATCACAAAGGCGGTTTGGGTAGGCCAGCCGCTTCAAACAAATGCACAACGCCTCCAAACCACGAACGTGAACACCTTGGGCGCTCGTTACGACATCCGGAATGCGCAGTGCCCGTTGAAGGACAGAGAAGTCTGCTTTTTCAAAACGAAAATGCCGTCGAAAAACATCGGATGGCATTTCCGCAATGTTCAGCAACCCGTGTCGCGAGACGTACACTCTGGGCTGCACCTCTGGCGCCCTTGTCATAAGCGCCTCGATGTCGTCCTATCCAAGAGTCGCTAGATATTGCAGGTCCCACAATACAGACGACGGCATCGTTCACCACAGAATGCACTTGCACACGAACAACCGAAAACAACGCCGTGCTCGAACTATGCACGCGAGACTACGCAGGCTCTTTCCAAGGCTTGGCGTGGATCCAAACGGCTAGTTTGCTTGTCGAGCTGCTTAGTCGAGCTGCTCAGCCGATCAGCTTTGAAGCTTTCACTACTCGCAGCTAGATGGCGCGGCGAAGTTTTGCGCTTAGCGGCGCATCGTTGTCTTACGCTATACTAAAACTCTATCCAACAGCGTTCCGCAAAGATTTAGCGTGCGTAACAGGCTAACGCTAACGCAAGCATTTTCCGCAATACTAAAAGTCTCTAGTATCTCGAAGACCGCACCCATCGCACATTAAATAACGGCATTGTCGCGCACGAAGCCAGAAGGCCGTTTCACATGGCGCGATTTTCACACAGCGACACAGCGAATTCCGTCGCTCAGACCGCCGCGACGCCGCGGGCTCTCCGCGACGGGATTCCAACATGTTGGAATTTCCGTCGCTGAGTCGCAGCGATCGGCGCGATGTGGGCGGAGCAACGTGACGTAACAGCAAGCGCCGTCGAAATAGGCGCTTTCCTGTTTTACCGCGTGTTGGAAGCTCAGCGGAGCAATATCGCGCACCAGTTTCAATGATGTTTTAACAGAGCGTATCCACCAGCGCCTGTGGCTCAGGAGCTTCATGTACAATTTTTGTTTTCTCTAGCTCACACAATTTCTTTAAAATAAGAAGCTGCACGCAATCCAGGTCAGGAGCAGACGCCGCCTTCAACATACGGCAAGTACCCACTTGATCGTCACCGTCGTGAACCTCTTTATCGCTACAAATTGTGCCAGGTGCTTACACACTCAATGGTCGCTTCTTCTGCAGAAGCATATACTCCTCCAGGAGAAGATTTGTGGCTTCGATATATTACCGCAACAACGGGGTAATAAACGAAACCGCGCCGCACTAGCCGCACGCTCATACTTGCTGTGTTGTGCAGCGTTTCACTCGCCGCGGTTGCAGACTAAGCGATCGTAAAGGCTCAACGCATTTAAACATTAAAAAATAGTGTACTCATTCTATTTTCAAATAATAAGAAGAACATTTTATTATGTGACTACTTTCCACGTTGTTTTTATTTAGCGATGCAGGCTTGGGTGCTTCGGGGCGACCTTCGGCGTCGCTGCGACGGAAATCGCGCTGTCACAGACGCATGTGAAAGCTCTCAGCGAAAATCGCTCTGCGACGTGCGCGGCAGAACGATTTTTTTCGCCCCAATCGCGCCATGTGAAACAGCCTAGAGACGTCAACAGGTCAACGAATGTAGGCGCACCAGAAGCGCGCGACGGCATCTTAATATACGGTCCCCTGACGACACTAAAGGGGTCAATACACTGCGACGTAACGCGCGCGCGCGCGCGTCATGGCGACGTTCTGTTGGCGAAAACGCGACGTTCTGTTGGCGAAATCGAAAGGTTTCTGGACGCCGTCCAGCGACACCCTTGTGTCTACGACATCAAAAGAATGGACTACCGGGATGCGGAGCGAAAAAAGAACGCGTGTGTGTACTCCGACCTCTTAATAGGTGCTTCAACGCTAATGTTGTGACAGTGCGCGAAGCCAGTGTTGTAGATAAAGAGAGCGGTGCGGCGAAGACAACATCGAGAGCGCGTGGGTGCGGCGAAGACATCGAGAGCAAGAAGCCGACGACGAAGAAGTGACGCGCGTGAAATCTGACGCGCCGTCAAATCAAAATACTAGAAAGAAAGCGACCATTAGGGGCCGTACACGATGGGTGACGTAGCAAAAAAGGAGGACGAAGAAGAGATGTGAACGAGACCTGAAAACGGCATGGTGGTGTTCGGACGCAAGTGAGCGCCGGAGAAGTCAGCGTCCGCCGGGAGCGGGAGTAAGCCGTGGGGCCGTGGGCCCGAGCTTCCAACTCCTACCCGCAGAACCTGGTCTGCCTAGCCTCCGGAGCTAGGACAAGGTGCCACCGCATGAGCTGTCGGGCCACGGGCTCGACCTTCCAGTTTCCTACAGGCAGAACCTGGACCTAACCTCCTGAACCAGCAGAAGGTCCCCTCTCGTGGCAACTGGAGTTCGCTCAAGGAGCGACCACTGCCTTCCTTCGACGACGGCTCGGCGTTTCTCATCGACGCGACCACGTGCCCCAAATTGTTAATGAGCCGCACTCCGCTCTCATTCTACTGTGCTTGTGTAGTCGGACACTACTAACAACCATAGCATTAGAACTGCGATGACTTTAATTTGTGAGAACCGTCTTTGTTAAAACCAGTGTGTACAGTGCTCTTTATATTTTTATCCTTTGTTTATGTATGTTATGTTTACGTTTTCTTTATGCAAATATACGATCTTCTTTCATTTCTGAGATCAAACGCTCTGACCCTTCATTTGAATAGAAAACGTGGATAGCGATATTACTTTAAGTCTCTGTCCATAAACGAACCGTGGCAAATTGGCGTCCGCGCGACAGGGCTTGAGCGTTTGATACAGTTGTTGTTTTTCATAAGAAAAAAATGAGCACGCGAGAGTTAATGGCGCTGGCAGAACGCATGGGGTTGGAAAGACGGGCACTGCAAACATGGTTCGATGAGCAAGAGGCGCGAGCGCGCGAGGAATGAGCTGCGGATAGACAGGCGAAGAAGGAAGGACCAGTTGGAATTGGAGGGCCGCAATTTAAGGTTGCGCCTTAATGTCGCAGAAACGGAAAGCCATAGTGGAGAGGCAAGCCAGCGACGCTTGGAAATGGAAGAACGGACGCTTCAACTGCGCCTGAGAGTAGCGGAGACCGGTGCCGCGGAGCGAACAGTGGTTGACTCTGGGCTCCAAAGAGGTGCGTATTCAGTCGTGAATCCGCACAATTTTATACCGGTTTCCAACGTGGACCGTGATGACGCTTGACGCCTTCCAAA
>NC_051156.1:60829386-60977613 GCF_013339745.2 Dermacentor silvarum
CGCATGACAAGTGCATATCATCCGCAAACTAATGGCCTCACTGAGCGATTTAATCGCACTCTGGGGGATATGCTGACGATGTACACGGCATCAGACCAGACAAATTGGGACACCGTCCTTCCATTCATCACATATGCGTACAACACTGCTACGCACGCGACTACAGGATTCTCGCCGTTCTTCCTCTTGTACGGACGTGAGCCATCATGCACGCTGGACACTATGCTTCCCTATACACCTGACTCATCTGAGTTCACTGCAATTTCTGATGTCGCCAAGTACGCCGAAGATTGTCGACAATTGGCCCGTTCCTTGACAACCGAAGACCAAGGTCACCAGAAGCTCAGGCACGACTCCGACCGATCTCTCACTACTTTCGCGACCGGTGCCCTAGTTTGGCTTTGGATTCCTCCGAGTACGCCTGGCCTTTCGTCTAAATTATTGGCCCGATATCATGGGCCCTACCGCATCCTCGCTCGGACATCTCCAGTGAATTATGACGTTGAGCCTTTGACACCGTCTCCAGACTTACGTCGTCGTGGTCGAGAAATCGTTCACGTGAGTCGCCTCAAGCCCTATTATGACCCCTCTATACTGTCAACGCCTTAAGTCGCCAGGATGGCTACGCTACTTCCCGGGGGCCAATGTAATGAAGAAGACAGACAAGACGACGACGAAGCAGTCAGCAAGCAAGCCACAGTGTTAGTGCTAACCACGCGCCCCGAGCTTGCGCTTGCCCGGATTTTGACTGCTGGTCGCCTCGCCGCTTCTTGACGTTCGCCTGACGTTTCTCGAATTCATTGACGTTTACACGTGAATAAATCACGTTGCACTAAGTAAAAGTTAAGTTTCGCCGCGATCTTGGCGAAACTGCGCCCTCACGAGAAATGGCCGACAACATTCCTCTAAACAACGTAAGTTCGTGGCTTTGAAAAGAAAACTTCGTATATTTCGGTCTGGGTAGGAATCAAACCCAGGCCGCCGTGGTGCGAGACGAGCACGCTTTCCTGAAACCACGGTTGCTCCATGGTTCTGTTTTTTTTTCTTTATTACATGGGAGCAGAATCTTCAGCAACACAAGAAACAAAGCGCTACAGGTACATATTCAAAAGTCAGGCAAGCATGTGCAAGCGTCCAATAAAGGCATCCAATCCGGTGCTGTTTCTTGAGGAGCGTACACACTACGAACGTAGGCAGCAGATTCCCGAAAAAACGACCGAGTGCTTCGCGGTGGTTCAGCGTGCCTGTCACACATTCTACTGCGCCAAAGACTATGTAGACCAAGTACTATGAACATGTCCATATGGTGGGTCATAGGGATCTTTAAAAGGTAAGAAACGAATTGTGTATGGTGTGATGTTAAATCTTTTAAGTGTTCTTTAGAGAATGTCCCAGAAGAACACGGCATCCCTACAATCGATAAAACAGTGATCAATCGTTTCAGCATGTGGACACAAACGGCAGTTTGTAGACCACGGCACGAAACAGCCCCCTTTTTCTAACCAGGTTTTGACATGAAGGGTTGCCGAATGTAAGTTAAAGAAAAAGTTTTGATCCTTGGAGGAATGATCATTCGACGGACACGCTTAAGTACATCTAAGCCGCAACATTCCAAATAAGGCGCACGATAATGGGGAACAGGAAACGCTGTATATCAGTGCAGCAGAAATTTCTTTACGGGATGCAGTGAAAATATAATCCAAGTTAAAGCGAGCTTTAAGAAAGTGAAAGCCTTCAACAACCTCTTTCAAGAAGCCCCAAGGAGCAGGTGGTGCATCTCTGACAGATGACGACACAACTATTTTTGGAAGGTAATTCATTAATCGAAGTTGTAACATCTCTCTCACAAAAGGACTGTTTACATCACGAAAGAAGAATAACCGGGAGACAAGTTGCCTAACAAAAAGGTGAACTAGGCCAAGACCACCACTCTCAGGAGGAAGAAAAAGCTTATCACGCCGCATGGCCTCAACACGTCAGCTCCATACATAGGTAGCAAACACAGGATGGAAAGCTTGCAACCTAAGTCGCGAGCAGTGTAATACCTGCAGGACATACATAAGTCGAGCTGCTAGAAACAGATTGCAAGCTTCAGCTGGGCTAGATATGGACAACTGTCGCCCCTGCCTGTTGTTAACCTTACGTTGTACTTCTGCAACTTCCGCTGACCAGTGTGGATTGCTATTGCGATATTGAGAGAGGGGTACACCTAAGTACGTAAAGTCTTGCCTCCACTGAATACCTGCGAAGTGATTCGGCATTGTACACCATAGACCGAACCAAAATCCTGAACTCTTCTCAAAGTTCACAGTTCACAAAGTTCAAGTTCGCAAAACTGCTGCGTTATGTCAAGGGCAGTCTCCACACTTTTCTTGTCAACGCAGAAGAAGGCTATGTCACCTGCATAGGCAAGTACCCGGACCTCATCGGATAACAATTTGAACCCGTGAAAGGTATGATCCTTCAAAATTCGTGCACAAAGCGGTTCCAAGTACAAAGAGAATAATAGAGGAGACAAAGGACAACGTTGCCTTACCGATGCCCTGAGGTAGATAGATTCAGATAGGCAACCATTAACTATTAGCCTTGTTGTGCCATTAGCACAACACATGGAGATGCCTTTAAAAAGAAATCTAATGTTTATGTGCTCTAAAACACTAAACAATACGCAGTGATTAACTTTATCAAATGCTTTTGCCAAATCAACCTGAACTGTTGCAACCTGACCCGCACTTTCTGTCACACACTTTAGCACAGACCATGCAACGTGGGTATTTGTCTGAATTGATCTTCCTCTAATGCTACATATTTACTGGAAGGCGACTAGCTAATATCTTACTTCTGGAAGGCGACTAGCTAATATCTTAGCAACTATTTTTTAATCGAGGTTGCAAAGTGATATGGGGCGATATCCCTCAACTTTCTGCAATTTTGGTGCATCATTGCTTTTTGGGATAACTACTGTGTAACATTGATAGAGCGTGGCAGGTAGGTATCCAATCCTGTAAGCTTCCTCATACACTTTAAGCAGAAAGGGAACCAATATAGAGCAAAAGCACTGATAAAATTCCGCACTCACGCCATCAGGCCCAGGAGTTTTGCCTTTAGTTTGCGAAGCAATGGTTGCTTCCACTTCCTTGATACTTATGTCTCTATCCACGTCAACGCGTTCTTCTTGACTGAGCTGTGGCAGCAACGAAATAAAATTTTCCGTTACAGCTTCACTCTTAATTACTTTATGAAACTGAAAGATGTTCTCATAATGATCCGTGAACGCTTTCATTATTCTATCCTGGTCATTAAATATAGCTCGGGTATACTCTATCTCGAGAATTTGCTTCGACAGAGCATGCCGACGCTCATCACTTAGCGAACGACTACAAGGCTGTTGCTCCAAATACTGAAGGGTAAGCGCTCGAACTAGTGCACCTCTGTATCTCTCAGTGTCCATTGTCTGCATTTGTGCCATAACGTTGTAAATGTCCTCAATGTACTTGCGAGGATGCAGGCATTCAAGTTCGTGTAGCTTATCTAGCAACTAGCACAACTCTTTATATTTTCCTTTTTTTCTGAAAAGACAATGTGGAAGCTTCTTCAATGGCTATCATTTTAACTTCTTGCTTGAATATCTCCCATTGCGCAAAGAGAGATAAAGAACTACGACTTGAAACGTCAATAATACTTTCCAGGACGTGCCTGAGAAAAGGCTTATTCAAGAGTAATGGATTATTAATTTTCCATAAATCTCAGTTCATCTGCGAACTTTGACACTGCCGGTTGCCAAAACAAACCGACACCAAACAATTATCACTGAAGAACACAGGGTGCACATTGTAGCCGTATATTCTGGGTAGGATAGGTCATCATCATCATCAGCCTATATTTATGTCCACTGCAGGACGAAGGCCTCTCCCTGCGATCTCCAATTACCCCTGTCTTGCGCTAGCGTATTCCAACTTGCGCGTAGGATAGGTAATGATACATAAATCTGATCAAGCCTTGCATGAGATGTACCTTGAAAATGTGTGTAGCGAAAAGGGACTTTTTCTTGATCCCCTAGATCAACAAGCTGGTAGTCACATGTCATGGCATTGAAAACATCAACGCTGGTATCATGGCGTTGATTTGTAGACGACCGATCCTGTCCACTACACACATAATTAACGTCACCTAAGACAACCAATACACGGTCATTGCGTAAGTGCTGGGTCAATGAGAGAAAGTAGTCGTCCCGTTCACGTGCCTTACTTGGCGCATACACGAAAAGAAACCTCCTAACATGACTATCAATATTGACATCACACCATACAAGGCGCCCTTCCCTATCAGTGCACAGTCCCAACACGTTGCATTGCCGCGTTTTCCTCACAAATATCATACATCCTCCAGAGAAGCCAATCGCGTGGCTGACACATGCTTCATACTCCGAAATAAATGGAGCTACAGCAGCCGCTGTGTCGTCATCGGATTCAATTTTTGTTTCCTGAATTGCAATAGCATCTAACGCTCGGCTACGTAACAAGCGTAATAACTGACCCTGCCGTCACTTACTACGTAAGCCAGGGACATTCAGTGTTTCAAACGTTAAGGGAAAAGCGCCCGCCATTATTCTACTACTGAGGCGCAGCGCCTACACGTAGCGCTGCTACCTTTGTTTTGCCTGTCCCGTCCCTTTGAGGAGTCGCTGCTGCAGGAACTTCTTGAAATGCTGCGGCATCCGCACTCACAGGGGCTCCATGAAGGGGTTTCTTCGCCTTAGCCGCGGCGACCTTGGGCTCTTTCCCAGAGCACTCCAAATCATCTGTCGGCGCTGGACGCTTCTTGGATGTCTCAGTCATTTCAGTATCCTCGGCAGGATGAAGCTGGTCCCGAAATGGTGGTGATTCGGCCCACGTTGAACAAGGGTCCTTTTCACGGTTGGTCACTATGTTCTTCAATAGCCTTCGCTGTAGCTGTCCGCAGCTGCCGATACTTGCACTTCCTCAGCCCGGTGGTCTTCAGCAGGCGCTTCACCAGAGACATCTACGACCTCACTTACATCCATGAGGCGGTTAACGATGGTGTCATCGTCCACCGGTTTACTGCCACGAAGCGTGTCAGTATACGTGCCAACGCATGCCTCTGCGTTATGACCATAACGGTGGCACTTCGCGCAGCGTGGTGTTTTGCACTGTCTTCTTATGTACCCTACTCTGTTCCATCGAAGGCACAAGGGAGGTCGTACGGGTATCAAAATTAAGCACTGATGTCCGAAGATCGTCAGAAGATGAGGGAGAGAACTGGTAGAGAGGCCTTCTTTGAGCGTGAATTCTACATCGCGATTCGTCATCTGCCAACTCTCCATGCCCTCGCAACGCCACATTTCTCTGGTTATGGATTGCACAATGCCATATAGTTCCAATGCCTCAACAATACGCTTCTGTTCTAGGTGAGGAGGAAGCCACAGAAGCTTCATTTTGATGTTCCGGCTTTCTGGTTCGATGACAAAGCACTTCAGTCCTTTGACTAGAAGCTCACCTTTATCGACGAGCTTCTGCTTGAAAGGCTGTTGGCACAGGTGACGAGCCACAGGTGGCTCATCTCATACTGCCCTGCTCCGAGAATGTCCTTGGTATCGAGCACCGAGAGCAGGGCATCACGAAAATGCGGGGCGCGGTACGGCCGACCCGCGATCCGCGTGTAGGAACACTGAGTTGAGAACGGTGTTTCCCGATGGCAAACGAGGAAGAGCGATCTTGTAATTACCGGTAACAGTAGACGTTGCAAGAGATCCTCGGCCTAGGGCCGATCCACTGTTTCCAGCAGAACACATTTTAAACACGCCCGTTCGAAGCGGCTTCTTCTTCCTACATGGTTCTCCTGCTCCATGGTTCTGGCTTACTAAAGGTGTGTCTAGTGCGTGCCTGATTGCACACGTCACGTGGTCGCAGAGACGCGCTCTTGCCACTCCTCGCGCGATCGTCTTCTTCCACAGCTGGCAGGCCTTCACCTTCAGTTGTGAGTGTAGCGCTCGTCTTTCCTTTCCTCTCGCCTCTTACTGTTGTCTTTTATTTCGAGTTTTGCGCTACTAAGGATCATGTTTTGCCTTCACCTTTCACAAACGTGTAACACTTGCCTTTCTTAGCTATTGTGCAGTGCCTTTAGGCATTTATTAGACAGGAATACTAGTGATCTACCGTCACATCATACGTTGGCAGAACTGCGCTCTGGCTTGTGCAAGGCAGCACGAATCTAGCCGAAAAACTGGTCACCTTAGAAAGCACACGAAATTAACGTGTCGACGTGAATATGTAAGTTTGTCTCGGTATCTCGCCTGACGATATGTTTGGTCGAGTCACCTGCACTAAAGAGTGCATCTGCATTTGACCTTCTTTGTATGTATAATTAAATCATTTATCCAGCAATAACTGATCTCTTTCACTTTCAGGAGATGGATAGATTGTGCGCCGCATCAAGGCTATGCTACGCATCTCTAGAAGACAACAAAAATGTAAGCATCTTTCGGTACCATTGTAGCTTTGACCTTCTATGCTCGTGCAGAAAACAGAAACAAGTACGCCATGCTACAAGAATACTTAGAACGGAACATTATAATGGCATAAGCTGCGAGCAAAACACGTTACACTTTATTGAGGTTTAGATAAGAGAAAAAATACTTGATAGAATCATGTTGTTACGAATACACATTGAGGATTAATTGCTTTATGTCTACAGTAAGTAGTAGTTTCATGGACTCGAGCGTACCATCTCTTTTGGCCTTTTAATGTGTAAGTATTCTTTGGCGACTACCGTAGCTCCATCATGCGAAAAGTGTAATGCCGTGTATATGCAAAAAAAAGCGTAATGTGCAAAGACATTTTATCGCTATAATAGTGTAAATGTACATTATTGGAAGCTTTGTAAGCGATGAGGAACAATTTAAACCAAAAAAGTATGAGAGAATCCCCTTAGGGATAGATAGGCCTCAATAGTAAATGCCTGGGGAAGCTTGTACGGGTGCGCCAAATGGAATTTGGCGTTGGGCCAAATTGAAATTTGGGTGTGGATGAACTTGAAATTTGGACGTGGGCTAACTTTAATCAAGGGTTCGGCCAACTTGGCATTAGGGTTAGGCCAACTTGAATTTGGGGGTGGGCCAACTTGAAATTTGAACATAGGTTCAACTTAAATTTGGTGGTGTGCCTACATGAAATTGGTAGTTGCCAGCTGAAATTTCGGTGTGGGCCAACTTAAATTTGCGAATTGACCAACTTGAATTTGCAGGCGCAAGTCGTAATAAGCTAGCGCCAGACAGGCGTAATTGGAGGTCGCAGAGTGAGGCCTTCGTCCTGCAGTGGACATAAGAATAGGCTGATGATGAACTTGAAATTTCAGGTTGGGCCAACTGATATAAGGAAGGTCCAACTGAAATCTGGGGGTGAAAAATTCAGAAACTCTATTGGAGTTTCTGAATTTTTTTGTCACTGAACAAATGTCTCTCAATATTTGTTTTTAATGGCAATCAGCATTAGTAGGTTCTAGGTAGACAGGGGCGCAAATTTTCATGAAGAATTCAACAATTTGAACATAAGGAAGGAAGGAGGAATATACGGAAGGACAGGAAGGTTCTAAGACCGGCTGGATACATTGTGCTGGGGAAAGGAGGTAAGGGGAATAGAAGATAATATAAAACAATATGTTACAAAAAAAGGAAAGAAGAGCAAAAATATTCGGCAGTGCCGTATTCTCCTGTCCTTTTGCGACCATAAAAGAACGAACAATTAAGCAGTGCTGCATTTTATGAACCACAAGCAACCATGAGCCTAAGGGTAATGCACGCAAACTGATGAATAAATCAGGCGTTATCTCCACACAAATGCAACACCTAGCTTATAATCAAAGCGCTAACATCATCAGGATGCTTCTTTGCACTACTAAACATAATGCCAAAAAAGTTTACGCAGCCCGCGTTCCCATTACCGAAGCTCCTGCTTCAGCTCGGTTCTTGTCTGGACATCCCATTGAAATTAAGAGACAGCCTCCTTCAATAAATGACTTGTGTAAATATTGTACGAGGAAACTATAGGTAAGGTGTGGGGGGGAGGTCGTGAGAAAAAGAAACTTTGGGCTCTTTGCAGAAACGTGAAGATCAATAGATTAGTTTCATGTCCTGGGATATTCTAGGCAAGCAGAGATGGATGCGCGCGTGCATATGTCTATTCTCGTTGGAGAACGCGGTAGCTGCACTAGCTAGGCTAAATATTTGTGAGCGAAAATGTTCGCCTCGAACTGCTTCAAAAGGTTGGTTCGCTGCTGCAAACTGAAGTTTTAGTTGCTCTGAAAGGTGCTGAGAAATGGATTGGACCAATTTCAATACTGTAATCCATCTACTCAAGTCGGCACGATCGGTATGTACCACGTGCTTGCTGTGATTGCCTCTTCAAACCGCCGACTAATTACGCTTCTCTGAGGAGGGTTTAAAGGCTCTGTTGAAATATGATGCAATTGCTCAAGGGTGGCCCAAAAACATTCCCTCCGCTCTCTGGCTGTCTGCAGCACAAAAGCCCGCAAAAGTACATCATGCGTAACTTACACGGCAAAAGGTGTTACCAAAACAATTAACGTCTTTGCAGCCTATGTATTCTTGAAGGAGTAGAAACGCACAGATCCTAGTACTGTGCACACCCGCCGTGGTTGCTCTGTGGCTATGGTGTTGGGCTGCTTAGCACGAGATCGCGGGATCGAATCCCGGCCACGGCGGCCGCATTTCGTTGGGGGCGAAATGCGAAACCACCCGTGTACTTAGATTTCGGTGCACGTTGAAGAACCCCAGATGGTCCAAATTAACGGAGTCCCCCACTACGGCGTGCCTCATAATCAGATCGTGGTTTTGGCACGTAAAACCCCATAATTTTTAAGTACTGTGCACGTCGACCGCCATACCGCCTGCCTTGTGCACTCGGTTACCGAGGACTGTAATCAATAAATTTCACTGGATAGCGGGTGCGTTTATCAGGACAGCCATGCCATTATGCTCCTCCGAAACGAAAAAGAAACACCGTGTTTAACCTTTCAGCGACATGACTAGTCAAGCACTCAATGCATTTGTCAAACCTTTCACGCAGAGGTCCCCAGCTGCGTATCAAGAACAACTCTACGCCTGCATGAAACACCTCGGGGAAGTTATAATTGCCATGAATCCAGTGAGTGTTTTATTGCTATTTGAATTTTACCTCAGCGCCTGCAAATACACGTCTAGTCCTGTCACGCTACTGGTGACTAAACGAAGACAAAAGACTGTTAAGCCAGTGAAACTCTAGCAGAAATTAAGTTTTGTTTAATTGAACTGTATGAAAAACTAATGGTCGATCAATGGATCTTTCAAGAACGATGCAGCGCCGCGCTTTCTTCTGGTGGCGTCTTTCTGCCAGAGGGCGTGCCAGGCAGCTGCCGTCAATGCGCATGTGAAGGCATCATGCGAATGTTTTGCCTTTTCGATATGTTTACTGACATTTCGTGGTTGTCGGCTGCGAGATGCTAATGTGCATACTGCGGAACCTTTGGCAAGCATTTTGCGATGATTTTAATGCTTTAAGCATGCCGCAGAAGCAGAAAGGGGGCAGGGTAACGTGCTGTGTACCCGGCGAAAAACTTAAAAGTACACGTCCCCGCAAGGGGCTTATATATGCGTGCTTAATAGTTCCACCGCTTAACCGTTGTCTAATGCAGTGAAGCGCACACTGTGTATTTATGATAAAAGTCAATCGCGGCCAGCCCACCTTGTACCCGAACACCCCCGGTACGCTCTGTAAACCCTAATCCAGGAATCGCAACTGCGATCCTCTACCATCCGCTTTATCATAATCTCAGGTGATTTCCTGATGCATCCATTTGCCGGTATTACTTTCGGGTTCGAATGCGAAGTGATCTCGCAACATTGTATATCTGTATTGCGGCGAAGCTTACATCAACCATTATGCGATGCATACAATCACATAAAAAACGATAGGCGCTTAGCGCAGCTTATTTATTGCTCACATTTTGCAGAAAGGTTGCAATTTATAGCCTTTGAGAAGAGGTTTATTGGCGTTGTCCTTCAAGGACGCTGCGAGTTGAAGGAACGGCGAAGCAGCGAGGGGAATCGTCTCCAAAGACACCAGCGACCAGCAGAGCGAGCAGAGTGGGCCAAGCGTTGGCGATGCCGCTGGACGGAGGCGCGTCTTCTTCACAATCGCCCCCGCAGAAAAAGCCATCCTGGCGACCTAAGAGGGTGGAGGCAGAGGGTCATGGTAGGGCTTGAGACGCGCCACGTGGACGAGGTCACGTACACGCCGGCGCATGTCGTCAGATGGATAAACTGGCTCGATGAGAAAATTCACCGGGGACGTTCGCTCCAAGACGCGGTAAGGCCCGTCGTACTTTGGTAAGAGGTAATCCCAGGAGTTTGGCAAGGAACAGCCAGCCATACGAGAGATCCTGGGGTGTATGTGGGATTGGGCAGTGAGTCGGCGCGGCTTTCCTTCTGGCGCTGTTGTTCTTGTGGTGTAAAGGTGCGCGCGAGCTGGCGGCACTCTTCGGCTTGTCGGACAGCTTCGTACACAGGAGGGCACTCGGAAGCGTCAGGGCGGCATGGAAGGAGAGCGTCGATGGTACGCAAAGGCTCCCGTCCATATAAGACGAAGAAAGGTGAAAATCCCGTAGTGGCTGGTATCACGGTGTTGTATCCGAACGTTACAAAAGGAAGTACGCGGTCCCACTTCCCATGATCAGAAGCCACGCACATCGCGAGCATATCACCGAGAGTGCGGTTAAACCATTCTGTGAGCCCGTTAGTTTGCGGATGGTATGCCCTGCTCGTTCTATGAATAAGGTGGCATTCCGAAAGCAGAGCTTCGACGACTTCGGAGAGGAAGGCGCGACCTCTATCACTCAGGAGTTCTCGAGGTGCGCCATGTCGAAGGACGAAGCGATGGAGGACGAACGAGGCTATATCCCGCGCTGTAGCATTCGGTAAAGCAGCAGTTTCGGCGTAACGTGTCAAATGGTTCACAGCAACTATGATCCACCGATTGCGATCCGGTGTCATGGGAAACGGGCCGGAAAGGGCAATGCCGACGCGATCGAAGGGTTTGGCAGGGCGCGGAAGCGGCTGCAAGGCGCCAGATGCGCGTACAGTTGGTAATTTGCGACGTTGACAGTCAGGGCAGCCCTGAACAAACATGAGTACAAAAGTGTACATTCCCCGCCAGTAGTAGCGATGGCGAATACGTTATTAAGTCTTAAATACACCGGCGTGACCACATTGCGGATCGTCGTGAAAAGAGGCACAAATGTGGAATCTTAAGCTGCGGGGAATGACTAGTAGCCTTCTACGGCCTTCAGGAGCGTTGTTGCGTTGGTGGAGCAGATCATCAGGAATGGCGAAATGAACAGCTTGGCGTCGGAGGGATCGGGATACAGGGGTGTTCGATGATCCAGAGAGATAGGCGTAAGGAGAAGCGATCCACAGGTCACGGCGTTGTTGGGTGCCAATCGAGTCAGGGTCAAGAGATGACAGGGGGTGTGCGCAAGTGGTTCCGCAGGCCGAGTCTGGAGGTAGAGGTGAACGGGACAGGGCGGCTGCGTCAGTGTGCTTGCGTCCGCAGCGTTTCGGAGTGCCCAGCGTGCTAAGCGGCCAGATGGATCTTTCAACGTGACGAGCCAAGAAAGCGCGTGGTGATCCGTTCTTAGATCAAATGGGCGGCCGTATAAGTATGGGCGGAACTTGCCAAGCGCCCATACTAGAGCCAAGCACTCATTTTCAGTCACGCTGTAATTGACATCTGCTTTTGTCAACGTACGACTCGCATAGGCGACCACGTATTCGGAGTAGACGGGCTTTCGTTGCGCGAGGACGGCGCCAAGACCGACCCCGCTGGCGTCTGTATGTACCTCAGCTGCAGCTGTCAGGTCGAAATGGTGAAGAAAATAGGTGGAGAGGTAAGAAGACGACACAGTGTAGCAAACGCGGCGTCGCATGCAGCGGACCAGGAGAGGTCCGCGCCACCGCGTAGGAGCTGGGTCAAGGGCGACATGATCGATGCGAAATTGCGGAGAAAGTGCTGGAAATATGAGCACACACGGTGTGGCCTAAGATGGTCAGCTCCCTCGCAGCGAAGCGGCACTTTTTGAGGTTGAGTTGCAGGCCAGCGTTGGTAAGACACGTCAAAACATGTCTAAGGCGAAGTAGGTGGGTCGGAAAATCAGCCGAGAAAACCACGACATCGTCGAGGTAACAAAGACACATAGACCACTTGAGGCCACACAGCGTATTGTCCATGAGTCGTTCAAACGTTGCAGGCACGTTGCAGGCACGTTTCAAAGCCCAAAGGGCATCACGTTGAATTTGTATAGGCCGTCAGGTGTAATAACTGCCGTTTTCTGGCGATCGGCTTCAGCCATGGGAGCCTGCCAGTAGGCAGAACGCAAGTCTAGGGACGAAAATAATTCTGCGCCCTGAATGTTGTCAAGGGCGTCGTCGATGCGCGGCAAAGGATAGACGTCCTTGCGCGTGACCTTATATAATCGACGGTAGTCAACGCAAAAGTGAATAGACCCGTCCTTCTTGCGAACGAGAACGACAGGAGATGCCCATGGACTGTTGGATGGAGCATATCGTCGACTTGGTCGTTGATGACGCGACGCTCGTCGGCGGAGACGCGGTACGGTCGTTGACGCAAAGGCTCAATCAATGTAGCGCTGCACTTCCGACGTTCGGCCCAATTGCGGGTGAGGAACATCGAAGGAATTTCGAAAGTGATGTAGGAGCTGAAGGAGCTCCGAATGTTCGGCAGGGGTAAGTGTAGTGGCGATGGAACTGAAGAACATGTCACTCGACACTCATCAAGCGTTGAAAGGGCGAGGAGTTCATTGTAGTCAAGATCGAAAGATTCATCTGGCACGGTAACAAAGAACGAAGAGTCAAGGTGTTCCACGCGGCCAAGACATTCGCCAACAAGCAACGTAACAGACACAGAAAGTGGATTGCACGCAAAAATATTGCTGATGCCGGCAGCGATGTCAAGCGTTGCAAACGGCAGTGGAACTTCTTTGCGACTCGTAAAGATGTCAGATGGTGTAAACAAGACTGTAGCATCGGTGACGGCACCGCAGACGACTGGGACAAGGGCCAAAGAGCCAGGCAGAATATCAGTGTCCTCAAGCACGACCAGTTGCCTTAGGCGGATGATCAAGAAAGTCGTGGGATGGTGTCACACAGCGGCGAAAATTCAACTGCAGCTCGTGCGCAGTCGATGACGGCATTATGACGGGACAAGAAGTGCCACCCAAGGATGACGTCATAGGAGCAGGTATGAAAAGCAATAAACTCGACAATGTACAAAACGCTTTGTAAAAGCACACGGGCAGTACAGGCTGCGAGAGGTGTCACGTGCTGCGCGCTTGCGTGAAGCGACAGTCCAGACAGCGGCGTGGCCACCTTGCGCAGCGAACGGCAGAATTTGGCGGCTATAACAGAAACGGCGGCACCGGTGTCCACAAGCTCAAAAGTAGAAATACCTTCGATAGATATTGCGACCATGTTAGCAGGAGAAGAGCGAGGACTTGGGCAGTTCGAAGATGGCGCAGCTCTTGCCTCGCGAACTGCGGCGCTTAGTTTTCCTGGTCGCAGGGTGCGGGTCGGCGACGCATTGGGGAGAGCGATCGTCGATGAGGAGATGGGGAGCGGCGCGACCGAAATTCAGGTAGGGCTATGCGCAGGTAGGGTCCCGCTGGGAGGGACCCGGGGTTATAGGCTCCCTACAGTGAAGTTTGCTGCGACTGCTGCACCATCTGTCGCAGCGCCGAGACGGCCAAAGCGCGCGGGGGTATTCGTAGGCGCGGCCTCGATGGTGCTGTTCGGTCTTTTCTGGCGTTGAGACAATGTCATCCTTCAGCTCGACTAATTCGAATCCATCGACTGAAAGCGTACGGAAAAGGAAGAGGAACAAGTGCCGGTACTGCTGCGTAAAAAACTACCACAGCCACGAAGGCTAGCCTGGCGTGAAATTGTATACCGATTTCCTGGCCGCCCGTGAGAACAAGAACGACGAAAAAGATGGATTGTTGCTGTTCGAAGAGTTAAGTAATTGTGAAAACAGCGTTTTGCTAGTGTCAATGTAACTATATGCTTTAAGGCCTAGCCAGGTCTAGCTGCTTGAGGTGCTGCAACTGTATTTATGTGCTTAGCGCGGTTGGAAGTGTAAGGAGCACGTTTGCACAGCAAGCTTGCGTAGCGCGAAATTTTACGCGCGAATTTGCGCCTCAAATGCTCTTGTAGGCTGCATGCG
This sequence comes from Dermacentor silvarum, assembly GCF_013339745.2. NCBI lineage: Eukaryota > Metazoa > Arthropoda > Arachnida > Ixodida > Ixodidae > Dermacentor > Dermacentor silvarum. The sequence continues at coordinate 60,843,693 of NC_051156.1, forward strand.
AATCTTTGTTGATTGCTTTCAGTCCGGTAATTAACTGTTAAATTGCGTTTTTCTGTGATACTTTCAGCGAAGTAAGTAAACTCGGTTTGCGTTGAATTTGGGGGTAGTGATGGTGCGTGTAACATCTAAACTTCAAATGCCTTCACCAAGTGGCGCCCGCCGTGAGACTGCTCTCTCTCGTCAGCGCTTTGTGGCGTGTTTGTCTCGTTTACCGTCTCGTGAAGAAGCCATTCGGTTACTGCATGTGCGCTCTTGCTTGCGGCCGCATGCATAGGGCACTACTGTGTCGTCAGTATGAACTGCGTAGTATTCGCAATCATGCTCCTCTTGTTTTCTTCGGCGAGAATGACGGCTCGCCGTGGATGCCGAAGCAGGCGAGCAGGATCTGCTCCAAACACTTCGTGAACGGCGGAGTAGCCAATAAAGGAAAAATCAACACCTAGAAACGCTTGATTTATAGATTTGCAAAAATGCGTTTCTGCGCACGTCGGCCACGGAACTGCAGCAACTGCAGTTCAACTGCAGCAGAGCTGCAGTTGGACATTTCTGTGACCACGCACCGGAATACCTGGCAACGTAGCAAAAACGACGTGTAATCACCGAATGTCGATTTGGTACTGTTCTCATTCAAAAAACGTCGCGGTAGCATAATCTTGGTTTGAGGTAGTTGCAATGCGCCGCAAGCTCCCGTCCTGTTTGTGTGTTCTTCGTCTTCATTTAACTTGCACCGCAGAGTTTCCTCCAATAAGTCGTGGTAGCGTGTGCGCTTCCGCTTATGCGTCAAAACCACTTGCTGATATAAAAATGCATGCATGTTCTCACTACCTGCAAGGAAACGTCGTACACTTGTTTCCCTTGCTCAGAGTGACCGACGGCGCCCTCAAGTCGGCGCCGTCGGTCTCCTTCACGTCCTAAACGTGGCCCGCCACATACAGCTTGTCTCCTTTGTCGAGTATAGGCGCACGAAAGTAATTTTCAATACAGCTTATCGGCTTAAAGCCGCAAACAACACACGCGCGTTGAAACACGTTCAGTCGCTGCCGCGGGGCTCGGAGCGGCCGTTTCAGTGTTTCACATTCCTACCACCATTGGCGCTGCACGGCGTTTTGCCGTATTCGGTTGTAGCGCGCTCTGTTCACTGTACGGAGCCTACTGGCGCGTGCGCTGACTGCCATACTGGAACGGCCGGGCAGCTTCGTCGGAAGTTTGAAGGCGACGGCAGCAATAGCGAGCGACGTGTCCTGGCGTGCAGCAGGCGTAACAAATGGGACGATTGTCAGGCGTCCGCCATGGATTGCTTACTCTAGGCCCGGCCTAAGAAGCACTAGGAGCGGCGGGTGGTGCAGACTGTTGCGGGATGGAGAACGGCGGCTGGGGATGCCTACGCACTACCTGCGCATAGGTGTGAGGCGCGGCAACAAGCTGCACTGCCTGCGCATACGTAAGAGGCGTGGCTACAGGCTGCGCTGCCTGCGCATACGTATGAGGCGCGGCTACAGTCTGCACTGTCGGCGCATACGGAAGAGGCGCGGCCACAGGTGGCTGGTGGAGAGCGACGGTAACAGCTTCAGAGACCTCTTCGGCAATCGCAGGCAGACGACAGGACGGCTCCTGCGTGAAAGGGACGAAGGAAAGTTGACGGGCAACCTCCTCGCGCACGAAGTCTTGAATCTGCTGAAGCAGGGGAGAGTGGTCGGAAACGGCAACGAGACTCGATAGCGAGTCGGCGGTCGACAGAGGCTGCCGAGTCAGAGTGCGTTGCTTCTTCAACTCTTCACAGCTCTGACATAACGTGACTGTTGTATAGGAAAGAAGATGAGGATGGTTGCGGGGGGACATGAAATAAAGATGATGTTCAGGCATCTATGCATCGTTCCTCTGTGTTCTAAATACAACGTATTGGCGACGAGATTTCAACCCATGCAAGAGCAAGTTTACTGGTGATTTCTGCTGCATCGCCACAATGAGCATTCCGGGATTGCAACCGCCTTCCCTGCCTTCGCCTGGTCATCCGGCTGTCCCATGGGACCAGTGGAAGCAGGCCTTTCAGACGTACATGGTGGTTTCTGGAGCTTCAGAGCTTCCAGCCGAACGCCGAAAAGCTATCCTGCTCACATGTCTTGGTATGGAGGGGCAGCGGATCTTCTCTACACTGAAGCCAGCGGACTTGCAGTCTGGCTCTGCTCTCGCTACTAGTCCTTCGAGCACAGGTGACACCGGGTCGACGAATGACGCGTATGACTCTGCAATCGCCCTGCTTTCGGATCATTTCAAGCGTTCAGTCAACGTCATCGTGGCTCGACAACGGTTCAGTAGCCGTGCTCAGCCTGCAGGTGAGACAGCGGAAGAATACGTCTCTGCTTTACAAATCCTCATTGCAGCCTGTAATTTTGGAAGCCTCGCTGATGACATGCTACGTGATCAGTTTGTCTCGAAAACGACGAATCATCATTTACGTGAGCGCTTAGTGACGCTGGCGCTTTCACGAGCTATAACAATTGCTAATCAGTACGAAGAACCCGTGAGTCATGCTAAGGAATTTTGCGACGATGCTTCAGTTCGTCACGTTGAAACAGCGCAAAGCTCTTCTCGGTCTTCTGAACAAACAAATGAACGCACAACTTGTAATAAGTGCAAAGCCAAAGCATCTGAGCATCCAGTACAAGGTACCACGAAGCTTCGAACTTGCTATCGTTGTGGAGCGACTGATCATCTTGCAAACAGTCCTGCATGTAAGGCCCGCAAGCGCAGATGTCGTCGCTGCGAGAAGATTGGCCACTTATATTTTATGTGTAGGTCGTCTGGATATTCAGCTAAAGTTCGACAAGTTGATGACGACGACGACGCTAACTCCCAGAGCGGAAAAACAGTTTGTGTTGTCAATGGAAACAAGCATGGCATTTACGCATCCGTCGCTGTGGAAGGTCGCCCTATCTCGTTTCTAGTTCATACGGGATCTTCTGTAACTATTCTGGCTGAAGAACTCTATCATCAGTTTTTTGCAAGCACTTACCCTTTGAAACCTACCTCAGTGCAGCTTTTCGACTACTCCAAGTCAAAGATAAGAGTTCTAGGATGTTTTGTCGCTTCAGCTGCATTCCAAGACATAACTGCTTGTATTCTTCTGTATGTTATATCTGAATACACCACTGTACTGGGCTTAGACGCCATTGCGGCAGTAGAGATGAATATTGAAGGTAAATCACTTCAGTGTCTTGCGTTGGGCTCCAGCACTCCTACATTGCAAGCTGAGCTACGTTCAGAGTATGAACACCTCTTTGACAAACAGCTCGGACTTGCCAAAGGATTCAAACACAAAGTTAAGGTTCGTGATTCCGTTCCACCCGTTGCCAGCAAGCTCCGACGGCTGCCGTTTACCCTTTGTGAACAAGTGTCGACTGAACTGCAGAAACTTGAAGCCCAAGACATAATCGAGCGCGTTGACACCTCTCAGTAGGTTTCTCCTATAGTTGTTGTTCGCAAAAAGCATGGTTCAATACGAATATGTGTAAATCTGTGAGAGCCCAATAAAGCTATAATTGTTGACAGCTTTCCACTACCACAGACAGACGAGCTGCTGCACAGCTTAGCTGGCGCCAAGCGATTCTCGAAGCTGGATTTGGCGTCTGCCCACCATCAACTAGAGCTCGATCCTGACAGTGGTGACCTGACTACCTTCATCACGCACGACGGGCTTTTTCGTTTTAAGAGAGTATGTTTCGGCTTGGCTTCAGCGCGTCAGCGTTTCAAAAGATGATACATCTCATACTGAAAGGGTGCAAAGGTGTACTTTTCTACATCGACGACATTATTGTGTATGGTCGTTCTCGAGAAGACCATCTTTGAAATCTTCGAATCGTTTTGCAACTACTTTCTAAAGCGGGCCTGAAACTCAACCAGAAGTGCGTTTTCGCCGTCACGGGACTAACGTTTCTGGGACATGTTGTGAACGGCAAAGGACTCTTTCCACTCAATGAACTTGGTTCCCTGCTTGGTCTGGCGGGATTTTATTCCAAGTTCATTCCCCATTTTTCGGATGTTGTGGAACCTTTACGGGCATTGTTTCTAGGCAACGAGCCATTTGCTTGGACGCCAGCTGCCGAAGAGTTTCGTCCGTTTGAAATCACTGCTGACAACTTGCAAGGTTCTACATTTCTTTGACCCGAACCTACCCGCCATATTCACGACCGATGCCTCCGGGTATGGACTGGGCGCTGTGCTGCAACAAGATAACAAGGGAATTCTACAGACGGTTGCCTTTGCCTCCCGTACCTTGAGCCCACAAGAGAGGAAGTACTCTGCAGGCGAACGTGAAGCCTTCGCATGTGTTTGGGCCTGTGAACATTGGCACGTGTACCTTTGGGGTCGCGCCTTTGTCTTGCGAACCGACCACAGTGCTCTTGTCACCTTGCTGTCAACCAAAGGGTTTGGACAACGGCCATTGCGAATTTCACGTTGGTCAGAGCGACTTCTTTGTTACAACTACACCGTAGGGTACCGTAAGGGAAGCGATAATGTGGTGGCTGATCCGCTCTCTCGACTGCCTTTGTAAGGAGAAACCAATGAGGTTGCCGAAGATGAGTTTGTTTGCCTTCTTTCTCCGATGTTAACCATTGCAGAATTACAAGCGGAGAGTGCATCTGACAGTACAATCGCAAAAGTCATGGACTTTGTTCTTCTTCTTTCTGGGGTTTTACGTGCCAAAACCAGTTTGATTATGAGGCACGCCGTAGTGGAGGGCTCCGGAGTAATTTTGACCACCCGGGGTTCTTTAACGTGCACTACAACGCAAGCGCACGGGCGTTTTTGCATTTCGCCTCCATCGAAATGCGGCCGCCGTGGCCGGGATTCGATCCCGCGATATCGTGCTCAGCAGCGCAACGCCTTAGCTGACTGAGACACCCCGGCGGGTCATGGACTTTGTTTTGTCCTCTTGGCCTGATACAAAATCTCTGGAAGTGGAACTAATGCCATATCTTCATTTACGTGCAGAACTATCCATTGTAAACGACTTGCTTTACCGTGGTGACAGGATCGTAATTCCAGGTATCCTTACTCGTCGTTTGATGGAAGTCGCACACGAATCACATCCGGGGATCAGTCGTATGAAAAGCCGTTTGCCAGAGTTGTACTGGTGGCCTTGAATGGATAACCACGTAGAACAACTGGTTAAAACATGTGTTCTTTGCCAGTCATGTGACAAATCAGCACGGCCAACCGTAGCACCTAGGCAGCCAGTAGCTTTCCCTGACAACCCTTGGGAGAAGATTACCATTGATATTATTGGCCCATTTGGGCAAGCCTCCATCAAATGCCGTTATGCAGTGACGCTTATTGATTATCACAGCAAATGACCAGAAGTTTTTTTTTTCAAGACAAGTTTCTACGGCGACTGTCAAGAACTTTCTGCTACAACCGTTTTCTCGTGAAGGCTACCCGAGTGAAATAGTTTCCGACCACGGACCGCAGTTCAGCTCGGCTCACATTGAAGAATTCCTTCAGGAACGTGGCATACGCCATTGCTTTTCTTCTGTTTACCACCCACAAGCAAACGGGCTTGTAGAAAGGTTCAACAGAGTCCTCAAATCTGTTGTCCGAGAGGCGTGATATCCGTGTCGCCGTGACAGACTATTTGGGGGTCTACCGCTGCACGCCTCATGCCACAACGGGAGTTGCACCGGCCGTTTTGCTGCACGGACGACTGCCACGAACACGCTTAAGCATTGTTGGATTACTGGATTCTTCATTTCACGAAAATTCAGTACAGGCGATGAAATTAATGGCTGCGCCAGCGTGTCAGACAAAACCAAGCTTCTTCCAAACTTTACACAGACTGCCGTCGCGGAGCCCGGACAAGACACTTTGCCGTCGGCGACTACGTCCGCGTGAGAAAGTCGTCAGTTCACGGGAAAATATCTTCGCGCTTTTCGAAACCGAAGCAGATTATTGAGCAACGAGGGCCAGCTTCATTTTTTCTTTTGAATGACGGTAGAGTGTGGAACGCCTCTAAATTTCAAGCGATACACCCAGAAGCTGCGGGAAAGTTCACAGGCAATCGACCTGGTATTCTAGAATGGACTCTACCACTACCTGACGAGTCTCTTCAAGGTAGTGCATTTCCTGCGAGTGAACAACATGCTGACTATTCATCTGTTCATCTGACAGTCTCTGTTCAGACGCTTCCTAACGGTGCTTCCACTAATAAATAAGGTGCGAAACTGCTGATTTACAAGATTTTTTGAGCTTTGAAGCGAGATGAGTGAATATTTCTACATATGAGGGAAAACTTTGCAAGGTTGCACAGCCCTTGACACGTGAAACAGCAAGATAACGCTTGACGTTACTTCTATGCGTCACAGCGTCTATGCAAACACATGGCGGTAGCAGACGATAGAGGATCCGGCACGCTTTTATCCGGGCTCCTCACAGGATGAAGTAGGCTCCGCTAGGAGCGCGCGTGAGTTTCTGAAAATGCGTGTGGTTGCAGAGGCGAAATCAGTTGCCTTGCAGAGGCATTCCAGGGTGCAAGCGTGAATGCAGAGGCATTCAGTTGCCTTTTCGCCACCCCTTCCCGCTGTACCACTGGATCAAATATGTATGCTTGAATTGATGAAATAAACTTCGAACTTCAAAATCTAGTTTTCTTTCCGAGGTGACTACCCCGCTTCAATAATACATGAAAAAAACTAACTGACGTCCACATGCAGGAGACCATCATGACCTCCAAATCTCTAGGTCGGAGCACTTCTTTGGAAGACGACTCGTATCTTGATGCCATCATTAATATTTTTATTAGCACCCCTGCTGACATCACGGAGAAAGAGCTGCTGAAGCCCCTTGTTTCCAACTTCCTGCTTCTAGCTCCTTGTGATTCAAACCAACACGTCCCAGTTGTTCAAGGCTTAGTAGGAGCTTTTCATCACTTGAAGAAATCAAGGTGCAACTCTTTAGGGAAAAGGGAATGGGAATACGAGTTTGTGTTGAGACTGCGGTTTATTAAATCCTCCTCATCTCACACACTCATACAGGTCCCCGGATTCTATCGCAATTCTATGTTATGGGGCTTGTTGTCCGCAAGAGTTGGTGCAACCGTGATGACCACTTTCTCTCACTCCAAGCTCCAACCTGACTGAACCTTCGAGTGTGTGGCGCAACAGTGAGGAAACCTCCTTATCTAATAACGGCCAATGCAGTTTCCCCTGAAAAAAATAGTGAAATAGGCAAGAATGGACAGTCTGATGTATCCGAATGGACTACGTGCCTTAAATAATTTCTATCGCAAAGGTTACCTGTTACTCAAGAAACACGGAAATCTATTTTATGCAGCCGTGAAGTTAATATGACCTCCTTCCCACTATCGAATCATCACATTGACCAAGCACAAAGACCTAAAGTGAAGATGTCCCGCGACTGCGAGAATTTCCTCGATGAATCTAAGAGTTGAAAACCAGCCTCCAGTTGGACAGCTACTACTTCCTGAACTTCATTTTCCAACAGACGAATTTGGAGACCGGTCTCTTGTTTGATAGGTCCATTTGACACTGGGGCCACCCAATCAACTATGAGCTAGGGCTGAAAAAGTTCACACGAGTGACGGAGCAAAATGCGATCGATAGGAAGCATGCCAATGTACTGGCGAGATATCCTGCGTCCTACGTCTTGAAAGCAGAATTTCAGTGTGGGTCGTTCCTGGACAGAGACGAGCTAGAGCCAGGGCATGTTCTCCAGAGTCATATAAAGAATGTTACTTGGCCAACCTGAGCCGAAATTCAAGATCTGGGCGACAGATGGCACGGACTTTTGGTTTATAAGCCTGTTTTTTCCATTTTCATTTTTTACATCGAAGCTGTTAAGAGGTAGTTCTTTCAGCATCGTGTCCCCGTGTAGAAAAAACTATCATAATCTGCATTGGCTCGAGCGTCGTCTTCTTCTTCTGCAGCTGGCTCGTTGGCACACCTCGGTTTGCGCTCGTGCCACTGCTCCCGCGTTCGTCGCCGTCCTCTACTTCCATAGCTGGGCTGCGTTGCCGCTAATCATTCCAGCGTAAAACTTCACTTCTGTCGTCGAATTGGGGTATGAGCCATTGCTTAAGTGTGTATGAGACATTCATGAGCAACTGACGCCGTGTCCTAACGCGTTTTGAGCAACGCCGCCGCGAACGCGCTCGGGAAAGGGCTCGTCGTCGACGTGCCGATTATAGCGTGAGGGCTTCCGAAGGCCAGGCGAAATGTTAGCGACTTGAGGAAGCGCGATGTTGAGGCCAAACGTCAGTGAAGAGTTGCCGATCCCGAGTAGCCGGAGCGCGATGTTGAGGCCACATGTAAGCGTCGTCTTGCCCACCAGGAGCCCGACAACGGTGGTGCACGCATCGGCAACTCTAGCGCCAACTTCCCCGGTGCGACGGCCAGGTTTCAACGCGAGTTTCTCAACCAGAACGTTCATGATAGACATGTTCCGTTGGGTGATGCCCAACGACGATACGCCCAGGGCAATATTCACTACAGCAGACCCACCATCGTAACAACTTCGCTTGATTCCACATTCACAGTAGTGGAAGGGCTCTGAATTTTTTGTCTTTTATGACTTTTCTTTTTATATGCATATGTCGCACACAGAGATGTTGCCAATATACTTTCTCTGTTGTGTATGTTTTATGTTATTGTTTTTCCTTATATATTTGTGTCATGGTACATTGAATTGTTTGCTAAATTTCCTTTTTGTGCGCTCCTCGTAGCGAAGCCCTGTCAGGCCGAATGGCCTTTAGCTTCGAATCGTTTTTCTGTATGTACCTACATAAATAAATGAGCCCTTCATTCATGCATTCAAAACTACCTCTCTTACCTTGCTTCTTGCCAACTTCCTGAATTCATAGACCCCAGCGTCCTATACGCAAACAAGAACCACTCCGTGAAAAGTGAATTTGTTACGCATTTACATACAAAGCCTGGTGAGCCCGTACGACCTCATAGAGGTCATACCGCACTAAGAACTCCTACTACCGATGCTCGGGAATTTCTACACAAAGTTGATGAGGAAGGAGTCGACTAAGACCACTTAATCATCGGCTTGAAACTGTAGGTGCGTCAACTGAAATATGAAGGGCAATACTTCGCCTTATTATCTTGGAAGCTAGGGCAGTACTTTTTTATCACTGAGGAGCTCATGAAGCATATTACCTGCCTATATACAAACGATCGACGATTTCTAATGATTACATTACTGTGGTTCAAACACTTCTCTCGTCTTCGAATGCACTAGGATTGAGAGATTACACGCAATTGAGTTATTGAAATCACCTGCACTCTTCCTCATGGAACAATCATCAGCAGTAAGAAAGCGCACGCCCGGTTTTTGAAGTAATGGAATAATCCTTTGCATACTACTGCCACGGCTGTTTGTTCGGAGCCACGAATTCTTTCGGGACTCTTGGATTTATTATCCGGACAGAGCACCCCGCAGGGGCGTCTGCGCAAGCAGGCGTTTGGTGAGTTGCGCCACCACGTACCCGAGCACCCGAGGGTTTGACCCTCCCGCGTGTAACCGTGCGTGGCTTAGCCGTGTCCGGGGAAAAGGGGATCCTGGGAGTTGAGCTGAAGCCGGGTGTCTGGACCTTCATGGCCCCTCGGCAGAGGCAACACACTCCTTTGACCTCTGCTTCACGTAGACGGCACCCCCGGACTGACCCACCCGGGGGAAATCGGTAGTTGCCTTTTCCTGTCCTTCTCTTCGATCTTCGTCTTTCCCTCTCACTTTCTCCCTTTCCTGTCCTCTACTTATTTCTGTATCACTTCCGATTTTCCAGGCAGCGAGGGTTAACCTTGTGTGACATAACCAACCTAGGTTATTCATATTGGGTTATAGTGGGCATGTACCGCTGGCGTGATCAGAACTGAATACTTCATGTCCTGTCGCGTCCCCTAGTTGGGCTCCGTGGTGGGTGGCTGGCATGCCTGCCGAATACTGTGGCATCAATATGGCTAGCAATTTTCCTGCACTCCCTGATCGCTCCCTTAAGAGGGGGCGCACCGATGAAACTTTCAAGTTCTTTGTACAACAGAAAGAAACATTTCCCAGGTATCACGTCATACATAGTGAGCATGTAACGAAGACTGTCCGAATGATATCCCCCTTCATTGTATCAAAATGCTTGACAGACACCATAGGCCCTGGCTATAAAATAACAAAGATGGCAAGCGGCGACCTCCTGCTGGAGGTGCGTGACAAGCTACAACACACCAAATTGACAAACCTTGCTGCATTCGGGGACATTCCCATTTCTGTGAGTCCACATAGGTCCATGAATACTGTCCGTGGTGTCGTTTCGGAAATCGACCTGCTTGAACTAACTGAAACTGAACTGCTAGAGGGGTGGAAAGATGAAAACGTAGTAAATGTACAAAGGATTAAACTAAGACGTGACGACAAGGAAATCCCAACTAAGCACTTGATTATAACTTTTGGAACCAGCAACCTTCCTGAATACATCGAAACTGGATACTGTAAAGTTCGCGTACGACCGTACATTCCAAATCCGCGCCGATGCTTCAAGTGTCAGCGGTTTGGGCATGGATCTCAAAGCTGCCGTGGGCGCTCCACCTGTGCAAAATGTGCCTCAAATGACCACACCTCTGACGTCTGCACTTCTGATACACACTGTGTTAACTGTGATGGAGACCACCCGGCTTATTCGCGATCGTGTCCATCATGGAAAAAAGAAAAGGAAGTAATCGAACTCAAGGTCAAATTGAATATCTCTTTCCAAGAAGCACGAAGACGTTTTTTCACGACTCACAACCCATCGAAACCATCCTACGTTGATGTGACGCGGCGGGGGGCAGCGTCACTTTCTTCGGCGGCCGTCCGAGTCACACCTAGTGTGCCGGCAGTCATGCCGTCAGCCCCCTCGGCGGTATCAGCCAACACTGTTCCGCCACCCAGCAAAATGAGCCAGCAGTCCTCCGTGCCTGCGGGCTCTACGACACCTAGGGCCTCTGCTCGGTCAGAGAAGCCCGAAACACCCGCGAGCGTACGCCGCGAGCGGGCATCCAGCGCCTCGGTGGAGGTGATGGATACATCAAGTTCACCGGCGTCCCAGACGCCGAAGGACCGGCGCAGCTCTCAAGAGCGCGACAAGAAAGACAAAACCCGCATCACGGGGCCCGGAAAGGGCCTTGTGGGCTAACACAGATTTCCCCTCTTAAACACACAGCACAAAACACTTTCACTATGGATACACAAATACTATATTGGAATGTCAGGGGTCTTCTCCACAACCTCGATGACGTTAAAGAACTCCTACATAAACATAATCCAAAATTGCTGTGTGTTCAAGAGACACACCTGAAACACACACAAACACACTTTCTTCGTCAGTACGCCATCTTTCGAAAAGACCGTGACGAAGCTAACGGCTCATGCGGCGGTGTAGCAATCGTTGCAGATAAGTCTGTAGCCTGTCATCATGTAGCCTTACAAACACCCCTTGAGGCAGTGTCAGTTAGGGCAGTTCTCTTCAATAAGTTGGTAACTGTTTGCTCCATATATATTCCCCCAAACTATCACCTCATAAAAAAAGATTTCTATAACCTCATTGATCAACTTCCGGAACCCTATCTACTTGTGGGTGATTTTAATGCCCACAACACGTTGTGGGGAGACTCGCGATGTGATGCGAGAGGTCGACTCATCGAAAATTTCCTTCTGACCTCTGGTGCCTGCCTTTTTAATAAGAAGGAGCCGACATATTACAATTCCCAACATGATTCGTATTCATCGATAGATCTTGCAGTTGGATCAGCTTCTCTTCTGCCTGTCCTTGAATGGAAAGTACTTAACAATCCTTTTGGAAGTGACCACTTCCCTGTAACTCTAAGCTTAATAATGCAGCATGATAACCCTCCCAACATTCCTCGATGGAAATTAGCGTCGGCTGATTGGGAGCATTCTAAAAAATCAACTTATTTACCACGAGATTTTATAAACAGTTTTAGTATCGATGATGCTGTCGCATATTTTACCGCTTTTATTATTGATGCTGCTGAAAAGTGTATCCCACAAACGAATGGTGGTTCATGTAAAAGACGTGTTCCCTGGTGGAACGAAGACTGTAGACAGGCACGAAAAAGGCAAAATAAGGCATGGGGCATATTGCGTAGATCTCCAAATGCTGAAAATCTCATTCAATTTAAACAGACTAAATCGCAGGGAAGGCGGACACGACGTCAGGCAAAGAGAGAAAGCTGGGTGAGGTTTCTCTCGGGTATAAATTCCTACACACAGGAGGCAAAAGTGTGGAATGGCTTAAGAAAGCTAAAGGGGCAACAAATTCATCCGTTGCCTCTGGTTAATGACCAGGGGAATACCTTGCAGGACCAGGCAGACTGTCTTGGGGAGCACTTTGAGCATGTGTCAAGCTCAATCCATTATTCGAAATCCTTCCTTAAATACAAACAGATAGAAGAATGTAAGCCATTCATACGCAAATGTCGACAGAACGAACCTTATAACCTTCCTTTCACTATTGCCGAGTTGAGAGCTGCCTTGATCGCATGTAAGAGCTCTGCACCGGGACCTGACAGAGTCATGTATGACATGATTAAGAACATGCACACTGATACACAACTAACACTACTGGCACTTCTCAACACTATTTGGGCTGCCGGATATCTTCCATCCACATGGAAAGAAGCGATTGTGGTCCCTGTATTGAAGCAGGGTAAAGATCCTTCCTTGGCGGCAAGTTACCGTCCCATAGCTCTCACAAGTTGCTTGTGCAAGCTATTTGAAAAAATGGTTAATCGACGCCTCATACATTTCCTTGAACTGAACAATATGCTTGATCCCTATCAGTGTGGCTTTAGAGAAGGGCGATCCACAACTGATCATCTTGTGCGCATTGAAGCAAATATTCGGGACGCATTTGTACATAAACAGTTTTTCTTATCGATATTCCTCGATATGGAGAAGGCGTACGACACAACGTGGCATTACGGAATCTTGAGAGACTTGTCGCGAATGGGCATCCATGGCAATATGCTAAGCCTAATAGAGAGCTATTTGTCTAATCGTACCTTCCGTGTCAGAATCGGCAATGTATTGTCACGTCCATTTATACAGGAAACTGGTGTACCCCAGGGAGGCGTGCTCAGCTGCACACTCTTTGTCGTTAAGATGAACACACTCCGCGCCTCATTACCACCGGCAATTTTTTATTCAGTCTACGTGGACGACATACAAATAGGCTTCAAGTCTTGTAACCTCGCAGTGTGCGAGAGACAGGTACAGCAGGGCTTGAACAAGGTATCCAAGTGGGCAGATGAAAACGGGTTTAAAGTTAACCCCCACAAAAGTTCTTGTGTTCTTTTGACGAGAAGGAGAGGCCTGATACCAGATCCCTGTGTGGAACTGTATGGACAGCAAATACCTGTGAACAAAGAACACAAGTTTTTAGGCATCATACTTGACTCTCAGCTTACCTTCATTCCCCAGATAAAGTATCTCAAGGCAAAATGCTTAAAAACCATGAACCTAATGAACATTATACCTCACACAACATGGGGCAGCGACAGGAAGTGTCTACTTAAGCTTTATAAGAGTCTGATTCGTTCGCGAATAGATTATGGGGCTGTAGTATACCACTCTGCCGCCCCAAGCGCACTAAAGATGCTAGATCCTGTTCACCATCTAGGTATCCGCCTGGCCACCGGTGCTTTCAGAACAAGCCCTATTGAAAGCTTATACGTAGAATCGAATGAATGGTCACTCCATCTGCAGAGATCATACATCAGCTTCACATATTTCCTCAAAGTCCACTCTAATCATGAACATCCGTGTTATAAAACTGTTAACGATTTGTCATGTACTACACTTTTTCATAACCGACCCTCTATGAGACGTCCTTTCTCACTGCGTGTGAGAGAACTTAGCGAAGAAATGGATGTGCCACTTCTCGAACACTGTCTAATGCCTCCAGGTAAGCTGTTACCGCCCTGGGAGTGGCAGGTGATAGAATGTGATATATCCTTTGTAGAGGTCACAAAGCGCGCTCCTGAACTCGAAATCGCAATGCATTTCCGTGAACTCCAATCGAAATACTCTTGCTCTGAATTCTACACCGACGCGTCAAAGTCACATGCTGGCGTATCTTACGCGGCTGTCGGTCCATCTTTTTTCTGAATCAGACGTATTGAACCCATATGCAAGTATCTTCTCTGCAGAAGCCTATGCAGTACTGTGTGCGGTTAAACACATTAAGAAATTAAAACTACAGAAGACAATAATATTCACGGACTCCTTAAGTGTCGTAAAGGCACTAATGTCTTTAAGGAAACACAAAAATCCTGTTTTTATTGAACTTTACTCATATTTGTGCAATATCTACTCATCTGGTAGACATGTGACAATATGCTGGGTTCCTGGTCATAGATCCATCGAGGGTAATGTGCTAGCAGACCAAATGGCCACAGCAATTACATCTCAAGCTACCAATCTTAGCAGTACTATTGCCGCCACAGATCTCAAGCCTTTTTTGCGAACGAGACTGCGAAGCCACTGGCAACGCATGTGGGACAGTGAAAGAAATAATAAGCTCCACTTGATTAAGCCACAGTTAGGTTTCTGGCCCTGTACAACTAAAACACGACGAACTGATGTCCTATTCTGCCGTCTCAGAATAGGACACACATATGGAACTCACAATTTTCTGTTGACTGGTAATGAGCCTCCAACCTGTGGTAGATGTGGAGAGAGGCTTACCGTGCGACACGTGCTCGTGGAGTGCAGGGAAGCCGAAAGAGAGAGAAAAAGACACTTCCCTTTAGCGTACCAGTACCGTCTCCCTCTCCACCCTGCTATGTTTCTTGGCGACGAACCTCTGTTTAGCACTAAAGCTGTTCTGGAATTTCTAAGTGATGTTGTACTGCATGTTACTTCCCCAATAGTTTCGTAGCGCGTCCTCTCTTCAGAGGATGTCACCGCGACAGTAGTTTTGCATAGCACGCGCCTCCAGGCCCTTACGTTTTCAAAGGGTCTGTCAAGGCAGTAGTGCTTTTTAAAAAGATTTGTCTGTGATATATTTTCGCCTATCGTCATTATCTTGCAATTTGTTCTTTCGTGATCATAGTGCACCTCATTAGCCATTGCCATAATTTTATTACATATACATTTTACGCATTTTACAGCGATTGTTTTTAGGCCCTTTTACAGCCACGACACATCTACCTTTCGCAATTCATTGCTCCATTGTCAACTCCTGAACACTGGCCTGGCGCTCTTTGGCCATATCTGGCCCTTGCGCCATTAAGCACCATACATCATCATCCGGACAGAGCAGACGCTATTGATGTTGCTTCTGATGGAACACCTTTTGCTGAAGGGTGGTTCATTTGGAACGGTCAGCCTGGAGGCATCGCGGGGCTGAGGCAAAAGGGCTGGACATTGTTGAACCTACTGGTCATTTTGAGAAAGGCCATAGTCGGGAACACCAAACTGACTTTGCGTGCAGAAGGTGACAACCAGGTCGTTTGTAGAAAATATGCACTTTCCAGCAAGTTGTCGGATCATGAATACATATAGCTTTAGACCAAGTCTTCAGCAACAAAGCAGAGATTAGGCAGACTGCTAGAGGAGGCAAGGACACTAGGGCTGAAACTGAATAGAGAAGAGACCATGCGAAGTTCGGAATATTTGAACCACGGAAAGGTACCTGTGTATGCTCCGTCAGAAATACGGAGACCACTCCGCACATCTTAATGGAATGTGAAGGGATTCACCAAGCGAGATCCGTAGGTAATGTACACCTTCCAGAAATGCTTACATTTAATATGGGCGGAAGGAGGAGGAGGAATGAACATGTTATTGAAATAGCAGCATAAGGTTCTTGTGGGTGAAGCCCCTATTCCAGGGCCCCACTGGCTCTAGCGGCTCGTTCGGCTTTGCCCAAGGTTGCCTACTGGCTTCCCAGGTCCTGCCGGGCGAGTCGCGCCTCCCACCCCCTTTCAAGTTCGTTGTGTGTGACGAGGGCTGTTTCCCTCTGCTGGTCTTTCTTTGCAATGCCAAGTGTTTGAGCGTTTGACCAAGGACAGCAGTCATCGTATTAGGAGGGGTGTATTTTGCGGAGTGTGTGTATGTTGGGAGATGTGTTCGTTTGTACGCGTCTCCAGTCGCTGGATTGCCGGCATGCGAGTTTAGGGTGGGGTGTCGAAGTGGACGGAAGCATAACCGGTGAGCAGTCGAGGTAGCCAAGAGACGTTTAGAGTATTCGTAGAGAGAGAGAGAATGCATAGAAAGGCAGGGAGGTTAACCAGAGGTAGTTCCGGTTGCACAGGGGGAAGGAGTAGGAACACAAAAAGAGAGAGTCGAAGGGGCGACAAAGAGAAAGAGAGTCTAGCACAAACAAACCGCGTACACTATAGATTGGGCTCCGTGTTCTCGGTGTTTTCTTGAAAATCGGTGGGTGTTTATCGGAGTTTATATTTATGGCGGAAATTCGGCGTTTATCGGAGTTTATTTCCCGTAAATCCCCAATTCCCCGAAATTCGGAGTTCTGCATTATACTCAAAACCCGGAAATCTTAGATCAATTCTATCTGAATAGTAAAATATCAAAACACACGAAGCACATTTTATATTTCCCAGAACGTTTGAATGGACAAAAACGCATGCGCACAAGCGATATACTTGAACACAGGACACCTTTAATTTTGCGTATAACAACCTTAGCTTAAAGCTTATTGTAAAACACGCAAGCAGCATTGCTGTCAGTGATCGAAGCGCGCTCCTTTCTATTGACGACTCTCAGCTTTGAAAACGCCCTTTCAAAGTTAGCGCTAGAAACAGGAAGCGCCAGAAGACTCAGCGCGCAGCGAGAAAGCACTGGCCGCTCGACATTTTGAAGTCTCCAAAACGACAGGGGTTCAACAATGTTACTCATTTCATAGCACTGATAGTTCGCAAAATCACCGAGGAGCTGGTTCAAGTCGTCAGTTTCAAGAAGCACTAATTGAAAAATAGGCGCATACGTTTCGAACGGGCAGGGAAGCTCATCCTTCACATTTGGGTTCACAATTTGAACACAGTACCAAAACAATTGTTTGGTGTAAACCAGTTGATCGTACAGGTTCCTCTCAGATGTCTGTCTACACTTTTCGGCGACAGCAGCGTAGTATCCGTTAAAGTGTGCGACAGTCGTTAAGCGTTGATTCTCGTCAAGGAGGTCCAACATACTTGTGACATCTGATGCGAAGACCTCGGTTGGATCCCGCCATTGACTGATGAGTGCGTGCAAACGAACCCCCAATATGGGATAAACTTGGTGTACCAGGGTACTTTCTGCCTCAAGCTCCTTAATGATTGAGATCATTAAGATTGAGATCACGGCACACGCATTGGTCTTCAGAAACCTCATCTTAACGAGCAAGTCGTGCACAGCTTCAGGCGATGAAACAAGACTCCTGAGCTTCTCACACTTCGTCCCCTTTTCTTCGTTGCTTCTCAAGAAAGCCAATATAGCGCGCCAGTAGTCAAAAATATCTTCTAGAGCTTCATAAAAAGAGAACCACCTCGACGGACATACGGTTTTCAGCGACTTGATGGTCATACCCATGGCGAAGCACACAAGACCAAACTTACGGCGCAGCTCCCGCGACGATTTCAACATGGCAGGAAAGTGCACAAGAAAATCGTGAACTACGTAGAACGAGGTCGTCCTGATTCCATCTTCCAGAGCGTTGTTCAGTAGGTGGCACGGATCTTTGAAGTGAAGCGCCTTGAATTCGGGGTTGGAGAGTTGCAAGTGCTTGTAAGCTTCTGCATGTAGGAAGCTGAGTCAGAGCACAATACAGCTACGTCACCTAAGGTCTTTTCAACCTTCTGAAGGGCGGTTTGTATCAACATGCCAATTGATACTGCGTTACACTGCTGCACTATTTGCGTCGATCATGAGGGTTCTACGTCCAGGAAGCTCGTCATCGTATAGTGTTGCAAGCACCGCCACGGCCGGACGTCCACGAAGTTACGGTGACTCGTCCATGGTGACGGAAATGCGCTCGTCTTTCATCAAAGAGCTTATCGTCGCAAGGTCTTTGTCACTGACCTCATGTAAGTATTTCCAATTAGTTGGTCACTACCTGGCATCGTGCGTGCCGCAGGACACTTGCTTCGAAAGAGGCTGCCAAGAGGTCCATCGGCCTGGTGCAGTGGAGTGCACGGCAAAACTGATGCGAGATGTCATTCGCATCTTCTCTCTGAGCGTGCCGGAGTGATGCATTCTTCCAGCGAACTTTGCTGTGGCGAGTTGCCTGTGAGATAGGAATAACAAGACGATGTGAACAAATCGGACTCCAATCATGCAAGTCTGTTTAGACGCTGGCATAGAAGTAAGCGTGCACGACGAAACCTCGTGAAACTGTACGAAGCATGCTGCATTCACTCTCACGCAGCCGTTAATTCGAAGCACCAACACTTCAGCAAGATCTCACCTGTGTCTTCGTGGCGCGTATTCATATGGACGTGGCGCTGTGATCGTAAATGCTCCGCAATTCTCACGGCGCCCTTGCCGTTGGCAATGCTAACTGTCACACAACAAAGCTTGCAAACAATGACTCTTTCAGAGGACGTCGACTCTTCGAAATCGCTATACTCTTTTACGTAGTCGCCGCAAAGCTTTCGTTTTCTTCCCATTTTGCTCGCGCGAAATTTCTCTTGACGCGCTACAGAAATGCGTCATGTGAGCATGCGAAGGTTTCCGTGAGCAGGCTTTCCACGCTGGACCCTCACTCTCGTGGTTGTCTGAAACTGTTCTCTCTCGCGCGCGCTTGCGAGAGAGAGAAGACCAATCACACACACCAAATGCTCCGCATGGCTCCAATCCACTCCAATGACATCTCTTGAGGGGGGCAGCGGCGGCAGCGGGCGGCGAAGCCCGGGGCCCGTATATTCGATGTTGTCTAGGCGCCCTAGCGCCGCTGTCGCCTGGCGCGCCTTAAGGCGCCAATACACCTCGACGTGACCCGGCGCGCGCGCGCGCGCGGTGGTTGCGGTACGTCACGCCAGGTTGGCTACGCCGCGCCAGGCGTATGTCCGTTCCTCTACAGTTCAACGTCGCGCAGCTGCCGCAGCAGGAGTGGCGCATGCGCAGAAAACCGCGCCGCTCCGTGCCGCCTGTCGTGAAACATCGAAACGAGTCTTTTCGCGCGCTTTCTCTGTCGGTAGCGATCGCCACCGCGGACCGGCCTGTTGCTCGGCGATGGCACGGACGCAGACATTTTCCGCAAGAAGAAACATCATTCTCGCGTTGTTGGTGCGTCGTCTGCGTCGCAAGAGGAACAGGTCTTACATACGGGATACATTTGACAAGCGTCCAGAGTGTGGAGAGTACCACCACCTAGCACAGGAGCTGCGGCACAGTGATCCTGAATATCATTGCAAGTATTTCAGGTAAATAACAACGTTGCTCCTTTCGGAATTGTGTAGCTCCTGCGCGGTTAAATATCTTATGCGTAACTTTCATGCATTTGTCGCACGCAGGATGACAAATGCATCGTTCGACAAGCTGCTGAGCCTTCTTTACCACAGGCTTGTTCACCCTCCAACTCACCGGAGACCCATCTCACCGGCAGAGAGGCTCGCGGTGACATTGAGGTAAAATATATGCTGATCATATTTCCTAGAAATTAGCCAATCCGGCGACGAGCCGACGTGCATGCATCTGTACTGTAGCTTTAGAAAATTACGTTTTTTCCTAATATGTCGCAAGCATTCGTTCCTGTAAATATGCTTTCGTTTGTTTCGTGTTTCCTACTTTTCGTAATTTCAAAAATATGGAACCACGTATTCACCTCCCTGAACTTCCGCATGCATGACATTAAAGTAAATACCGGTTCATTTAAGTTTTCCTTTTTTTATCGCTTATATTTCCGAAAATAATAGTGCTTGCTAGGTATGCTTATATTGAGTCACCGACGAACTATTCTTGCTACTATCCGCGGCCCTATGGCGTCTGTGAAACGCGATGCAGGCATTAAAGAATATAATTATGCTGATAACACTTTGGTTCAGTGTAAACATAGATGTCAAAATATTTGAACTATAATTTTACAGACTGCTCTTTTAACAACTTTGCAGATTTCTGGCCACAGGAGGGTCCATGGAGGACATTGCATTGAGCTACCGAATGCATGCATCTACGGTAGCTAGCATACTGAAGGAGACATTACCAGCGATTTGGGACTGCTTGAGGCTCCGGGTACTCGCACGCCCAAGCACACAGAGGTGGCGCGACATAGCTAAGGAATACCATGACAAATGGGATTTTCCAAATACAATAGGAAGCATTGATGGCAAGCCTTTTGCCATCAAATGTCATAACAAGAGCGGCTCAGACTTCTACAATTACAAAGGTTTCTATTCTATAATTATGCTGGCTATAGCAGACGCCAACTACGGATTTCAAATGGTGGACATCGGAGCCCAAGGCCGATATTCAGACGCCTCTTTTTTTAAGAGGAGTCTCCTCCAGGCAGTTTTTGAAGAGGGTGTTCTGGGGCTGCCTTCAAATATTTCGAAGTGGCTGGCCACTTTGTTTGGTTGGCGGCAGCCTTCCCTTTGCGGACTTACCTGATGCGGCCCTACCCTGCGAGGAAGCTGGATGATAGGAAAGAAGGTCTTCAATTACCGC
Source organism: Dermacentor silvarum (assembly GCF_013339745.2). Taxonomy (NCBI): domain Eukaryota; kingdom Metazoa; phylum Arthropoda; class Arachnida; order Ixodida; family Ixodidae; genus Dermacentor; species Dermacentor silvarum. The sequence continues at coordinate 60,864,366 of NC_051156.1, forward strand.
TTGTCGAGGGCACGCAGGTGCCTTGAAAATGCGTTCGGCATTCTGGTCTCCTGGTGGCGGGTGTTTCTTGGAACGGTGGAAGGCGAGCCAGAGCTCCTGAACAACATGATTCAGGCTGCCGTATGTTCGCACAATTTTCTTATGGCAACACTGCCTACTGCCCTGATGAGTCGAGCGTCACGCTGTGCGGTGAGACGGTGCACGACGGAGAATGGCGTCACACTGTCACTAAAATTGTCACAAAGACTGTGCCGTCAAACAACCGCCCCACCTCAGCTGCCATGGCAATGAGGGACGAAGTAGCAGACTATTTTATGTCTGCAGAAGGCTCATTGCCGTGGCAGCTGAAGGTTGTCAGGCGATGCTAAAATCTCGTGTAAATATGCATGCATAGTTTGCACCCTTAATGTTATCTTCCTTTATTCCTAGCAGAACACAGCACATTTGAGTGCTGTGTTTTATAAGACTGTATTATATGTAATATTTTTAGTATTTTTGTCGCATTTCTCTTAAGTTTAGTACTGCCTTACAAGCAATTTTTTGTAGCTTATTCATTGCTGTTTGTTTATGTGTTTTAAGTATGTGCATCTTCGCCAGTTTCATACGCATGCAATCCACCGCTTCTTATGTTGCTTAGAATTGTACTTTTCATTCTTTTTCTGAGTAATGTGATTGTTTCCCCATTCAGTTCTATTTGTAACACTGTTTTTCAAGCGCATTGCTGTAAGCATTTTTGGCTCATGTGTTTTTTCTGTCATTTTCATGTCATTTCTGTCAGTACCTTGAAATAAACAAATACAGCATTTACTTTTTTTGTCGTTGAACCAATCCAATGTGATATCTGAAATGTCACCCTGACAGCTTAATTTTAAGCCCTTCTTACATAGGATGTGTTAGCAATGTACGCCAGTAAGTGCAAATCGATGACCAACAAGCTGTTATTTTGTTATATATAAGCCAGAACCACGCTGTAGCGAATTTTTGAACCACGAGGCATTTGCGTTTTTTTATATCAAGTGTACATTGCAGTGGTCTGAGAGCACATTGTTTAAAAACATTTACCGCATCTATAGATAACATAGAGAGCATCACATAAAAAAATGGAATTTAATTATAAGTTTCGAATGAAGTGCACAAAAAAGCAAGAGCAGTTACACTTATCTATGTATTAATAACATGATATATTTGTGTGCAACACAGAGATAAATATGTAGCAAGTGAAAACAAAAATGCAGATATTCAGATAATTTTATACACACACATATAATATATGTGTCTGTGTGTGTGTTTACACACGCATACACATAGTATATGTGTGTGTATGCGTGTTTGCTCAACTGCCAGCCTGTGTTGTCCGTTTCCTTGTTCTGGGATGTGGCATTGGAAGAATCTGAACAAACCTCTCATATGTGCAGGAAAAACACCTGAGAATAAAACATTCATCATCACAGTGCAATTGAGCCTATTGTTTGATGCTGCATGCAATCTGTTTCCTATGTATTTTGTACTACTATATACGGTGCTCAAAATACCATGCGTGTGGCAAAAATGAAACTTTTGATAAGGTGCACAATAACATGAAAAATAGGTAAAAATATCTATCACACATATTGTAAGATATTCCCACATTGGAAAGACAGACTAGAAATGCAAAACAAGTGCACTTTTTAAAGCACATATTGTAAAATATTCCCACATTGGAAAGACAGACTAGAAATGCAACACAAGTACACTTTTACAAGCATGTCGCGTTGAAAATGCACACAAAAACAGTATACCATTCTTAATTTAATGCAAGAATGATATCTTGGATAGTAATGGAATACACATCACCAAGAAAGAAATGCTCACAGCAACATACTATGTGGGGTTCAACATATAATACTGTATGCATACGAACAATTGTCCGTATACTGGCACTTAAAATGTTTTATCACAGCATTGGTTAACAGCGTAATCACACTTGAATCATATCACATTTGCATTCTCTGTATTGATAACCCGGCATGGAAGCTTTGCAGCTGAAGTGTCGCTCTGTGAATAAAGCTGAGGGTATGATTCCAGACCTTTTGAAGTTGTGGCCGCATTTGGATAGGGGCGAAATGCCAGAACACCCGTGTACTTAAATGTAGCGGCTTCATGGTGTATCACAGGCAGCCAAAATGAACTCCATATTACAGTGTGCCTCATAATGACATCATGATTTTGGCATGTAGCGAACCATACATTGCATTTGTATAGATTAGCTACCTTTTAATGCGATAACATTTAGGAAATCGTTTCACAGAAAATCCAATGTCGGCACTGCCCATGAGGAAAAATAACAAACAAGCAAGCAAGCAGGCCTTCCATGATTTCCGATGCGAACATAGCACATTTACACTATCGCGTTAAACTCTTGAAACCTTCTCATTTTTAAAGTGCAGCATTACTTAAAAAGAAAAAAATATTACAGCATGATCATAAGCAAACTTTAACTAATGTTGATGTGATGGTGCGCACATTGTTTTCTTCCTCCATTTCTCCAATTAGTGTCATTATTTGCAATTTGCATTTCAGTGCCACCTTACGTGGCATCTTGTCTATGCTAAGGCCTATGGATATTCCAAATGCCTCATTTTCTGACATTTTGCTGTCGGTCTGCACAACAGCTACTCTTCATAGTTGTCGTTTTTTTTTTCCTTTTTTATGCTTCGGTGCAGCCTCTTGTTTACCGGTTACCGATGGTCGTTCTGCCAATGGTGGCGGCGTTGCTGGCGTTGGTAGCTCCTGTGGGGAATCCATGAAACTTTCAACACCTGAGGGTGATGGCGGTGTATTCTCCATAGATGCAAAGATGCTCTTGGCGGTCTCGCCATCATCAGCATAAATGGCTGGCACCAGGCTGCATGTCGTTCTGCAGAGAAAAGGCCTACATTGTTGTAAAGGGAAACAGGTGCACGACTGTGAACTAAAGACATGCCTCCTTTACAGTCCCCTTTACATTTGGATGCATCGCTCGCGCAGAATGCCGAAGGATTTTTCGGACCAACAGTATCATGTGTAAACTATAATACCGCTCTACTCACTTGAAAAAAAGCGGGTTTGAGAAGTCGCGTGCAAATCATTGACGCCATCCACACGCGGATAACTCCAATGAGGCCGGAAATTTTGTCGACGTATTCAGTGTTCATTTGATATTTCGTGCAAGTATTAAAGGGACAGTTGTATAGTACCCTGAACATTCTGTGGAGGAAGAAATAAGTGCGCGTGGGGGGAGGCAAGTACAACAAACTTGTATATCTTAAGTGAACACACAAGAAAATGTTAATGATGTGCACTAGCAAAACGCAAAACGAATCACGATCGCGTAAAGGGCCCTGCAAACTCCGTCTGCATCACTGCATGACATGATTGTCGTGTGCGGAAATCTTTATACAAGAAAGCAACAAACCCAGTCATCAAAACATAGTCAACTAAGTGAACACAATACTAAGCAGGTACGAATGTAATCACGCAACTTCAAAAATGCATAATTTACTTCCTCAGACGGCCATGGACTCCGTAAATTCCCAGGCCCGCCGAGACACGTAGCCGCTGCCACTCCTTTTCGTCGCTTCAATAGTTTTAAATTCACGAGTATACCGATCCCTCACCGCTTCCATAGTTTCAGGCACTCTTCGACTGAAACAGGGAAAACAAGACAAACAAGCGCTGAGTGCACAGCATGCCCGGAGACGTATACACACACGTGTGTAACTGTCACGGTTCGTTTATGGAAAGCGACTTAAAGTAATATCGCTATCCACGTTTTCTATTCAAATGAAGGATGAGCACGTTTGATCTCAGAAATTAAAGAAGATCGTATATTTGCATAAAGAAAACGTAAACATAACACACATAAACAAAAGATAAAAATATAAAGAGCACTGTATACACTGGTTTTAACAAAGACGGTTCTCACAAATTAACTCATCGCAGTTCTAATGCTATGGTTGTTAGGTGTGTCCGACTACACAAGCACAGTAGAATGAGAGCGGGGTGCGGCTCACCAACAGTTTGGGGCACATGGTCGCGTCGATGGGGAACACCGAGCCGTCGTCGAAGGAAGGCACTGGCTCGCTCCTTGAGCGAACTCCAGTTGCCACGAGAGGGGACCTTCTGCTGGTTCCTACAGGCAGTCCAGGTTCTGCCTGAAGGAAACTGGAAGCTCGAGCCCGTGGCCCGACAGCTCACTCCAGTCACGCGGTGGCACCTTGTCCTAGCTCCGGAGGCTAGGCAGACCAGGTTCTGCCGGTAGGAGTTGGAAGCTCGGGCCCAAGGCCCGACGGCTTACTCCCGCTCCCGGCGGACGCTGACTTCTTCGGCGCTCACTTGCGTCCGAACACCACCACGCCGTTCTCGGGTCTCGTTCACATCTCTTCTTCGTCCTCCTTTTCTCCTACGTCACCCATCGTGTACGGCCCTTAATGGTCGCTTTCTTTTTTGTATTTTGATTTGACGGCGCGTCAGATTTCACGCGCGTCACTTCTTCGTCGTCGGCTTCTTGCTCTCGATGTCTTCGCCGCACCCATGCGCTCTCGATGTTGTCTTCGCCGCACCGCACTCTGTATCTACTACACTGGCTTCGCGCACTGTCACAACAAAGAGTCCCCCTTTTGAAAAAGTTTGTTTTTCGGAGAAAAATAAACTGCAGTTCAGTGCGCGACAAGACACTACTTTGTTAACAAAAGCATACACAAAAAAAAAAAACTCCACAGTCAAGTGGTCGCGAGGCAACTATTACAAGATGACATTTTCATAGCCGACTCATATAATCCGCACCAACATTTTCAGAGCCTTTAATGTGCTCTACCCTAAACGAATATTCTTGTAATGCAAGGCTCCACCGCAAACACTCTGCTGTGCAAGTGCTTCGCTTTTAAGAGATACTGTAAGGGCTGGTGATCGGTTTGTACCACGAATGAGGTTCCATAAAGGAAGACGTGAAATTTCTCGATCTCCCAAACTAATTCCAAACATTCCCGCTCGATTGCGGAGTATCTCTTTTCGCGAGGCTGAAGTTGACGGCTGGCATACGACACAGGGTGGAGGAAACCATCATGCTCTTGCATAAGAATAGCGCCTATACAGGAGTCTGAGGCGTCTGAGCGGAGCACAAATTCCTTTTCAAAGTCAGGTGCTTTTACAATTGGGCCAGAAGATAGTGCCTTCTTAAGCGATTCAAAGGCTTCTTCTCTTTCCCTGTTCCATGTCGATTTCTTCTCCATCTCCTTCGTCATCTCGGTAAGGGGCTGTGCCTTTTCGGCGTGCTGAATCTCCTCGATACCATCTCCGATCGTTATGGACTCAGGGCCACAGCTGTCAAGGACCTCGAACGTAGGTAATGGCATCTCAGACTCCTCTTCCTCGACCACCACAAAAGATGATGTCTGAGGAAACTCTTCTAGCTGACGTTCTTCAGATTTTTTTAGCATGTTGATATCAAAAAGCCTTTTGCTGTGTCCAAGGTACAGCCAATAATCGTAGCCACTCTTCTTCCTGTGACCAGAAACGGCCCTTTCCATTGCATTGGTAATTTGTTGTTATTTGTGGGAAGCAGAATCAGGGCCCGTTCGCCAACTTTGGGTTCTCGTTGTTTGCTGTGGCGGTCGTAATACTTCTTTTGCGACTTCTGTGCTCGGCTCAAGTTTTGTCATGCCAGCTCCAACGTCTTCTCCAGACGTTCTCTTAAATCTAGGACGTATCCATATGCCGTCTTAATTTCTTCATTTCTTGCTCCTGAGTCCAGAGCTCCTTCAGTATGCTCAGAGGTCCTCGAATATGTCGGCCATAAATCAGTTCAAACGGCGAAAACCCGGAACTCGCTTGCGGGGCTTCACGATATGCAAACAAAAAAGGTGCAAGCAAGCGATCCCAAGATTTCGGCTGTTCTTGAACAAGCTTCCGCAACATCTGTTTCAAGGTTCCATTAAACCTCTCGACCATCCCGTTACACATAGGATGATACGGAGTGCAACTAAAATGCTTGATTGCCAACAATTCATTGACTTTCTTCTGAGCTCCGATGTAAAACGTGAAGCTTGGTCGCACAAAACTTCGCCCGCAGGGGCGTCTGCGTCAGCAGGCGTTTGGTGTGTTGCGACACCACGGACCCGAGCACACGAGGGTTGGACCCTCCCGCGTGTAAGCCGTGCGCGGCTTAGCCGTGTCCGGGGAAAAGGGGATCCTGGGGGTTGAGCCGATGCCGGGTGTTCGGACCTTTATGGCCCCCCGGCGGAAGCAACACACCTCTTCGGCCTCGGCTTGACGTAGACGGCACCCCCGGACTGACCCACCCGGGGGAAATCGGCAGTCGCCTTTTCCTGCCCTTCTGTTCAATCTTCGTCTTTCTCGCTCACCTTTAATCTTTCCTGTCTTCTTTTCTCTTCCATTTACTTCCAACATTCCTGGTGGCGAGGGTTAACCTTGTGTGTTATAACCACCCTTGGTTATACGTATTTGGATATAGTAGTGGCGTACAGCTGGCGTTTTGCAGGACCTGTCTTTTCCTGGTCCTGCAGCGCCCCCTCGTTGGGCTCCATGGTGGGTGGCTGGCGTCGCTGCCGAAAAATTCTATACCTATAGCTGAACAATTCCCCCTACTCCCTGATCGCCGTCTGAAAAGAGGGCGCACCGAAGATGTGTTACAGTTTTTTGGACGCCAAACACAGAATTTCCCCCGATTTCATGCCATTCACTCTGAAAAGTCAGACACATCAGTACGTACAATTTCACCTTTCCTTGTCTCAAAGTCTCTGACTGATATTTTTGGACCAGGCTACAAAGCGTCTAGGATGGCAAGCGGGGATCTCCTCTTGGAACTCCGTGATCTCAAACAATACGAGAAACTGCCCAATCTAGTGTCATTTGGAGATGCCCAATTAACAGTAACCCCACACCGTACTATGAATACCACCCGTGCCGTTGTCTCAGACTGATGACCTGTTGCAGCTGAGTGAGGCTGAACTCCTTGAGGGTTTCAGTGATCAGAATGTCATGAATGTTAAACGGATTAAAATGAGGCGAGGCGGCAAAGAACTCCTGACCAAGCATCTAATACTTACTTTCAACTCAAGTGTCCTGCCCGAGTCCATCGAGGCCGGGTACATCAAGCTTCGTGTTAGGCCATACGTGCCAAATCCCCTTCGATGTTTCAAATGCCAGCGGTTCGGCCATAGTTCGCAGAACTGCCGAGGCCGCCAAACTTGTGCGAAATGCAGTGCTCACGAACACTCCTCTGAGTCTTGTGAAAGTTCTCTACATTATTTTAACTGTGATGGGGAAGCACGCCACATACTCGCGGTCGTGCCCATACTGAAAAAAAGAAAAGGAAATAGTGACAATTAAGGTAAAAGAAAACGTAACTTTCAAAGAGGCGCGAAGGCGGGTGACCTACATGTCTAAAACCAGCTTTGCCGATGTGACGCGTCAGGGGGCAGCGTCGCAGCGGCTTCCGGCTGCCGTCCGGCCCACGCGTAGTGAGCCGGCGGTGAAGCCATCTGCCCCCTCGGCGACTGCAGCTAGCGCTGCTCCGCCACCCCAGCAGAAGGGGCCATCCACCTCCGGGCTGGTGGCCTCCAAGGTGTTCACTGCGAACAAACCGCTCTCAAGAGCGGGTGTCCAGCGCTCCGCAAGAGCCGATGGACACATCTTTCAGCCAGACCGCGCAGCCAGCGCCAAAGGAGCGGCGAGAATCTCTCGACCGCTCCAAAAAAGAAAAAGCCCGCATCACAGGGCCCGGCAAGGGTCAGAGGACTACTTCGTAACCGCGACATCACAGAACTCATACATAAATTTAATCCGAAGGTGCTGTGTGTCCAAGAAACACACTTAAAGCCTACACAGTCCAACTTTCTCAAGCAATATGCCATTTTCCGTAAAGATCGTGACAACGCTTCTGCCTTCTCCGGAGGTGTAGCCATAGCTGTAAATAAGTCTTTTGCTTGCCAACAGTTTGCCCTTCACACTCCTCTCGAGGCGAGCAATATTATTCAACAAGCTTATAACGATTAGCTCCATTTACATACCACCCATCCATCACCTCAGTAAAACGGAATTTTACAGCCTCATCGACCAGCTCCTAGAACCATATATTATCGCTGGTGATTTTAATGCTCATCATACTCTTTGGCGAGACTCGCGATGTGACGCGAGGTCGACTCATTTAGACCTTCCTTGTTAACTCCGGTGCGTGCCTCTTCAATAAGAAGGAACCAACATATTACAATATCCACCATAGTTCATATTCATCAATAGACCTGTCAATTGGCTCTGCCTCACTTTTTCCTGATTTAGAATGGCGTGTAATTAGAAATCCACTCGGAAGTGATCATTTCCCAGTAACCCTAAACTTAGTAACCGAACATGAATCTCTTCCCCATGTCCCTCGCTGGAAACTGGCCTCAGCTGACTGGGAATGCCTTTAGGGAATCCACGTATTTATCACGACACTTTATGAATAATTTTACTATAGATCATGCCGTATCATATTTTACTGCTTTTATCATTGACGCCGCTGAGAAGTTCATTCCTCAAACAAGTGGTACCTCATTCAAAAGACGGGTCCCCTGGTGGAATGACGATTGCAGACAGGCACGAAGGAGACACAATAAAGCTTGGGGCAAACTACGTGAATGTCCTACAGCTGAAAATCTAACAGAATTTAAACATGTTGTAATGACGAAGTTAGCACAAGCGTCGCTGTGGTCGCATGGCTCCTGAAGTGAGGAAGAGAAAGACGAAAGGATCGGTGTCGCTGGTTTTGCCTCGCGCTGGCGTTTGGCTGGAACGGCTCGGGTGCTCTTTGCGCTGGACCTAACGGGATCAAACGCCAATAAACCCCATATCATTTGCTGGAGGTGCTGGGTATTTCGACAAGCGTGCAGCTCTTGCCTCCGAAGCTGCAGCATTTAGTTTCCCTCGTTGGAAGGCGGGCGACGACGCATCGGCGATATCGAACGGCGACGCGGTGATGGTGAACGAAGGGGGCTGAAGTTCTGACGACCAGTCCAGAAGTTCGGCGATGGGTTCGAATCAGCATGCTGGTGGGCTGCAGGTACCTGTGGCTCAACGACGACGTCCTGACGCGGCAGGCGACGGCGACAAAATCGCGCCACATGTCCCGTGATACCGCACGAGAAGCATATCGGCCAATTGTCCCGCGTGCGCCATGGATCTTGCGGCCGGAAGTACTGAGGGGGCATTTGAGGGACAGGGAGAAGCGCTGGGCGCGGTGGCGGCGCCGAGTAGGGGAGTGTTGTTGGTCTAGGACGCGACACGACTTCAGCGTACGTCAAAGGTGCAGCAATCTGAGCTGGTGCAGCAATCTGTTGGACTGGTGGAAGGGCCTCTGCAACCTGCTCAAGGATGGCCTGCTGCACGGCCGAGGACAAAGGTTGGACAGGCTCCTGGGTGAGAGGGAGCAGCGCTAGCTGGCGGGCCACCTCTTCACAAATGAAGGCTTTGATCTGAGGCAGCAGAGACCCGTCAGAAGCCTGTCCGTGAGCAGTCACCAAACTGGAAAGGGAGGCCACTTGAGGAACAGTTTGCCGGGCGAGCGCTTGTTGCCGGCTTAATTCATCGAAGCTTTGGCAATATGTGACTACGGCTGCAACGGTGGTAGGATTCTTGGCCATGAGCATCTGAAAAGCGTCGTCATCAATGCCCTTGAGGATTTCTTTAATCTTATCTTCCTCAGTCATCGTTCGGCTCACGCGGTTGCAGAGATCTATGACGTCCTCGATGTAACTAGTGAAAGTCTCGCCCGGCTGTTGCGCTCGGTGGCGAAGGCGCTGTTCAGCGCGAAGCTTTCGCACCGCAGGACGGCCAAATACCTCCGCGAATGCAGTCTTAAAGTCATTCCATGTCGCAATGGTTGCTTCATGGTTGCGGAACCAGAGGTGGGCGACACCCGCAAGATAAAAAAATAACCTTGGTGAGCTTTGTCCGATCGTCCCATTTGTTGTGGTTGCTCACCCGTTCGTACGACGAAAGCCAGTCGTCGACGTCGGTATCAGCGGTGCCACTGAACACAGCCGGGTCTCGTTCACGAACGGCACCGCAGGTGACTTGCACAGTTGACGAAGTGGGTCGCTCACCGGCGTCGTCTGGCATGGTCGTGGGGGTAGCGGAGGGCAGAGTGCGGCTGCGGAGTTCCAGGGCGAGTTGTTAGGATAGTTAGGATACCCAGCACGTCCACCGGAGCTTCATCGGCCTTTGTTCTTATTTTTGCCGCTTTGTGCGCAATTTCGCGACCGTTATCGCACCTTTGACGCGACTTCTCACCGTTGGCACCGACATGTCTCACTGGTCTCGTGAATGTGATGACGCATTCCGGACGCTACGCCAGCTTCTCACAGCTCCTCCGATTCTCCGGCACTACGATCCCCGGGCGCCTACGGAGGTGCACACTGATGAAAGCGGCGTTGGCCTTGGTGCGGTGCTCGCGCAACGGAAGCCTGGCTATCACGAGTATGTTGTCGCCTACGCGAGCCGAACCCTCACAAAGGCCGAGACCAACTATTCAACCACTGAGAAAGAGTGCCTGGCTATAGTCTGGGCTCTTGCCAAGTTCCGACCCTACCTTTTGGCCGCCCGTTTTATGTCGTCACGGACCACCACGCTCTTTGCTGGTTGTCGACTTTGAAAGATCCCTCGGGGCGCCTCGGTCGGTGGGCCCTCCGGCTTCAAGAGTATGATATCCAAGTGGTATACAGGTCTGGCCGCAAGCATTCTGACGCGGACGCCCTTTCTCGCTCTCCTCTACCCCCCGATACAGCGTCTCTCTCGGCACGGTACACCGCTATCTCAGCGCTCAACGTCGAGTCCATGCATTCGGAGCAACGGAAAGATCCATGGATTGTTGCCCTTCTCGACCTTCTGTCGGATTCCACCGCCAATCCGCCCTCCCGCGCGCTCCGCCGTCAAGCCTCTCATTTTACCGTGCGAGACAACCTGCTCTACCGCCACAACTATATACCGGGTGGTCGCAAGTGGCTTCTCGTAATACCTCGTCACATGCGCTCCGACATCTGCGCTGCTTTTCATGCCGACCCACAGAGTGCTCACGCAGGCGTGCTGAAAACTTACGCAAGGTTGCACCAACGCTTCTACTGCCGCGGTATGTACAGCTTTGTCCTAAAGTATATCCGTGCTTGCGAAGCATGCCAACAACGCAAGATTCCTTGCCCCGCGCAGCCTTTCGATCGGGTTGGCATCGACCTTTACGGCCCACTCCCATGCACTACGTCTGGAAGCCGGTGTATAATCGATGGTGTTGACCATCTCACCCGATATGCTGAGACTGCCGCCCTTCCTGCCGCTACAGCACGTGAGGTTGCTTTCTTCATCTTGCGCAATTTCGTGCTTCGACATGGCGCTCCTCGAGAACTCCTCAGTGACAGAGGACGTGTCTTTCTTTCCCGAGTGGTCGAAGCTCTGCTTGCCGAGTGCCACGTCGTCCACCGTACATCAACCGCGTACCATCCGCAAACCAATGAATTAACTGAGCGCTTCAATCGCACTTTTGGCGACGTGCTCGCTGCATACGTCGCGTCGGACCACTCCAACTGGGACATGGTTCTCCCCTTTGTCACCTACGCTTACAATACCGCGACTCAAGCGACCACAGGCTTTTCACCATTCTTTTTATTGTATGGATGTGAACCCTCGTGCACGCTCCATACAGTATTGCCATACCAACCTGACGCCTCTGAATATCGACCCATATCAGAAGTAGCCAGGTACGCTGAAGAATGCCGCCAACTTGCCCGTACCTTCACGACGGAGGGTCAAGCCCACCAGCGGAATCGACATGACACCGACCTGAGCCATACCACTTTCCGTGTAGGCTCCCCCGTCTGGTTGTGGATTCCGCCTCACGTTCCCGCTCTTTCGTCTAAGCTGCTGGCTCAATACCACGGGCCCTACCGGATCGTCGCATGTACATCTGCTGTAAACTATGTGGTCGAACCTCTCACGCTGTCTGACGATCTGCGGCGTCGTGGTCGCGAGACTGTGCACGTCAGCCGGCTTAAACCATATTACGATCCCTCTATCGTGTCGTCACCGTGAGTCGCCAGGATGGCTAGTCTTCTTTCGTGGAGCCATTGTAATGACGAAGTTAGCACAAGCGTCGCTGTGGTCGCATGGCTCCTGAAGTGAGGAAGAGAAAGACGAAAGGATCGGTGTCGCTGGTTTTGCCTCGCGCTGGCGTTTGGCTGGAACGGCTCGGGTGCTCTTTGCGCTGGACCTAACGGGATCAAACGCCAATAAACCCCATATCAATGTTAAGTCCCAGGGAAGAAGGACACGAAGACAGGCTAAGAGGGCAAGTTGGGCGAGGTTTCTCTCAGGTATCAATTCGTATACTCAAGAGGCAAAAGTATGGAACAGGTTAATGAGGCTAAAGGAAAAAGAAATCCATCCGTTGCCGCTAGTGAACGACGAAGCGAACAGCTTGGAAGACCAAGCTGACGCTCTTGGCGAACACTTTGAGCGCCTATCTAGTTCGAATAATTACTCCGAGGCATTCCTAAAACACAAACAAATCGCAGAACGCAAGACTATTGACCGCAAATGCAGACAGAACGAACCCTATAACATGCCTTTTAACATCGCCGATCTGAGAGCCTCCTTGACTGCATGTCGGAGCTCTGCACCTGGACCTGATAGGATCATGTACGACATGATTAAACACATCCACAGAGATACTCAAATAACGCTACTCGCAATTTCAATGCTATATGGGCTGCCGGGTACCTACCTACTGCATGGAAAGAATCCCTTGTCGTTCCAATTTTGAAACAAGGTAAAGACCCCACATTAGTAACAAGTTACCGCCCAATAGCCCTCACAAGTTGTATTTGCAAACTGTTTGAAAAAATGATAAACCCTCGCCTTTTACACTTCCTTGAGTCAAGCAAAATTCTTTATCCATATCAGTGCGGCTTCAGAGAAGGACGGTCTACAAGCGACCATCTCGTGCGCATCGAAGCAAATATTCGTGATGCCTTTATACATAAACAATATTTCTTATCCGTGTTTCTCGATATGGAAAAGGCGTACGATACAACCTGGCGTTACGGAATCCTACGCGATCTGTCGGCAATGGGAATCCGCGGTAATGTGTTAACCATCATTGAAAGCTACCTACACAACCGCACATTCCGGGTTAAAATACGTAATGCACTGTCGCGGCCATTTATACAGGAAACTGGTGTACCCCAGGGAGGCGTGCTCAGTTGCACGCTCTTTATCGTCAAAATGAACACACTTCGAGCTTCACTACCACCAGCTATTTTTATTCCATCTACGTGGACGATATACAAATGGGCTTCAAGTCCTGTAACCTGGCCGTGTGCGAGAGACAGGTACAGCAGGGGTTGAACAAAGTGTCTAAGTGGGCAGACGAAAATGGGTTCAAATCCAACCCCCACAAAAGTTCTTGTGTTCTTTTCACAAGAAAGAGAGGCCTAATTCCAGATCCTTGTGTAGGACTGTGTGGACAGCAAATACCTGTGAAAAAAGAACACAAGTTTTTAGGCATCATACTTGACTCTAAGCTTACCTTCATTCCCCAGATAAAATATATCAAGGCGAAATGCCTAAAAACCATGAACCTAATGATTATATCTCACACAAAATGGGGCAGCGATAGGAAGTGTCTATTGAACATTTATAAGAGTCTGATTCGTTCGCGACTAGATTATGGGGCTGTAGTATATCACTCTGCCGCCCCAAGCACACTAAAGATGCTAGATCCCGTTCACCATCTAGGTATCCGTCTGGCCACCGGCGCTTTCAGAACAAGCCCTATTGAAAGCTTATATGTAGAATCGAATGAGTGGTTACTCCATCTGCAGAGATCATACACCAGCTTCACATATTTTCTCAAAGTACACTCCAATCATGAACATCCGTGTTCTAAGACCGTTAACGATTTGACGTGTACTACTTTTTTATAATCGACCCTCTGTAAGACGGCCTTTTTCACTGCGTGTGAGGGAGCTTATCGTTGAAATGGATGTCCCACTCCTCTAACATCGCATAATGTCTCCAGCTAAGCTGCCACCGCCTTGGGAGTGGCAGGTGATAGAATGCGATATATCTTTTGTAAAAATTACAAAGTACGCAACAGACCTCGAAATTCGAATGCATTTCCGTGAACTCCAATCTAAGTATTAGTGTCCTGAATTCTACACCGACGCATCAAAGTCACATGCTGGCGTATCTTACGCGGCAATTGGTCACTCTTTCTCTGAATCGGACGTATCGAATCCTTATACAATCATCTTTACTGCAGAAGCCTATGCAGTGCTGTCTGCGGTTAAACACATTCAGAAATTAAAACTACAGAATGCAATAATTTTCACGGACTCCTTAAGCGTCGTAAAGGCACTAATGTCTGTAAGAATACACAAAAATCCTGTTTTTATTCAGCTTTACACATACTTGTGCAATATTTATTCATCTGGTAGACACGTGACAATATGCTGGGTTCCTGGCCATAGGGGCATTGAGGGTAATGAACTAGCAGACAAAGTGGTCACATCCATTACATCTCAAGCTAGTGGTCTTACCGCTGCTATTCCTGCCACAGGTCTCAAGCCTTTCTTGCGAACGAAACTGCCAGACCACTGGCAACGCTTGTGGGACGCTGAAGCAAATAATAAGCTTCACATGATTAAGCCACAGTTAGGGTTCTGGCCTTGTACAACTAAAACACGACGAACTGATGTGCTATTCTGTCGTCTCAGAATAGGACACACATAGGGTACTCCCAACTTTCTATTGAATGGTAATGATCGTCCAACGTGTGGTAGATGTGGCGAGAGGCTCACCGTCCTCCACCTGCTCTTGGAGTGTCGGGAAGCCGAAAGAGAAAGAAACACTTTCCTCTCGCATATCGCTATTGTGTCCCTCTGCATCCCGCTGTTTCTTGGTAAAGAACCGCTTTTTAACAACAACGCAGTCCTCGCATTCTTGAAAGATGTTGGGCTACATGTTATTAGCCGGATAAGTTCGTAGCGCATCCTCTCTCCAGGGGATGTTGCTGTGATAGTTTTTTATAGCACATGCCTCCAGGCCCTTGTGTTTCAAGGGCTCTGTCTAGGCACTTGTGCTTCTGGCCAATTCTTGCATCTGTAATATTTTGTGCCATATCATTCTTTCGTAATGTATTGTTCATATCTATAGTACACATCATTAGTCATTGCCATAATCTTATTACGTATAGATTTTACGCACATTACAGCGACTGATTTTAGGCCCCTTTACAGCCATGCCACATCTAATGTTCATACTGTTACGGTGAGATGCGTTTATTAATGGAAATGATGGATGCGAGAGGCCTAGGGACCGATGATGTCACAGTCCGAACTCACGTCGTCTTCCTTCACTTTCAAGCGTCCTCCCGTATCGTAGCGATTCCCCCATTTGCAGACGATGCCCACCGGGCGAGTCAGTTGGAGTTCCCGTGGTGAAAACGTTAAAGACGGGCGACATGGACGACGTTGGTCTTGCTTGAGCGGCGGCCAGTAGACAAGAGTCGACAAATCACGTACGTGACATCACTGAGACGTGCCATAACGACAAAGGGGCCGGTGTAACGGGCCAAGAACTTTTGGTATAGGCCGCGCTTCCGAAGTGGCGTCCAGCCACACCAAATCGCCTTTCTCGTACGATACGTGCTGATGGCGCTCGTCATAACGGGTTTTAGAGCGTTCTTGGGACGCAAAAGTACGAAGGCGGGCAATGCGCCGGGCCTCTTCTGCGCGGCAAAGTGTTTCGGCCAGAGAAGTTTCGGCGGTTTCGGAGAACGGAAGGATAGAATCGAGAGCTGTACGCGGTTGGCGGACGTATAGGAGATAAAATGGGCTGTATCCGCTGGTCTCGTGTTTTGCGGTATTGTAGGCGAAAGTTATGAAAAGCAACACAGTGTCCCCAGTTTTGTGAGCGGAATCAACATACATCGCAAGCATGTTGATGAGAGTTCTGTTGGTCCGTTCGGTTAAACCGTTAGTCTGTGGGTGGTACGGGGTGGCGTGACGAAAATGAGACGTAGAAAGCCGGAGAAGCTCTTCAACCACATCGGCAACAAATTGCCGGCCACGATCACTGATAACACGAGGGGATCCATGGCGTAAAATGACGAATGAGAGCATGAAGCGTGAAACTTCAGCGGCCGTTCCTGCACGAATCGCCGCACTTTCTGCGTAGCGTGTCAGGTGATCGACGCATACTATAATCCACCGGTTGCCTGTCGTTCATCGCGGCAGAGGGCCGAGCAGGTCAACACCAACTACCTCAAACGGTGAAGCAGGGGGCGTGATGGGATGCAGAAGTCTGGGAGGGCCGCTAGTTGGGCGCTTGTAGCGTTGACACAGTTCACAGCTCGCAACGTACGCTGCTACACTTTGGCGCATCTTTGGTCAGAAGAAACGTTCTTGTGTGCGCTGAAACGTCCCGGAAAATCCCATATATCCAGATGCAGGGTCATCGTGCATTACTTGGAGCACATCACGTCGCAAGCTTGTCGGCACGACTAGAAGCAAACGGGCCCCCTTGCCAGAATAATTTTGCTTCTAAAGAATGCCATCCTTGTAAAGAATGCCAACGTAACGGCGTTGACCATTCGCTTCGGAGACAAATAGAGGAGCCAGACTGGTGTCGCTGCGTTGCTCCGTGCGAAAGGTGGTAAGGTCAGGAAATAGAGGGTCAACAACTGCTAGGTATTCATCGAAACTGTCTGCGTCACACTCGGTCGTCGAAAGGGGAAGCCTTGATAAACAATCAGCGTCAGCGTGACGACGACCGCTCTTATAACACACTTCAAAGTCATATTCTTGTAATCGTATGGCCCAACGAGCAAGACGGCCGGATGGGTCGCGTAGTCCGGTGAGCCAACATAACGAGTGATGGTCGGTGACAATTGAGAATCGGCGTCCGTAGATATACGGGCGAAACTTGTGGACAG
This sequence comes from Dermacentor silvarum, assembly GCF_013339745.2. Lineage (NCBI taxonomy): Eukaryota > Metazoa > Arthropoda > Arachnida > Ixodida > Ixodidae > Dermacentor > Dermacentor silvarum. The sequence goes on from NC_051156.1 coordinate 60,881,362, forward strand.
CGAAGACAACCGCGGGACATTCTTGCTCCGTCACCGTATAGTTGCGCTGAGGTTTACTTAAACAACGACTGGCATAGGCAACCACATGTTCTATGGTGTCATGTCGTTGAACCAAGACGGCCCCGAGGCCTATACCACTGGCGTCGGTGTGAAGTTCGGTTGCAGCAGATGGGTCATAGTGGCGAAGTAAGGGCCCTGAAGTCGGTACAAACTTGAGCTGCTTAAACGAGGACTCGCATTCTGCTGACCACTGAAAAGGCACGTCCTTGTTGAGTAGACATGTCAGGGGGTAAGCCAGGTCGGCAAATTTAGGCACGAAGCGACGGAAGTACGAGCACAAGCCCAAGAAACTTCGCAACTCTCGTAGTGACTGCGGTTGTTTGAAGCTGCTAACTGCAGCGACCTTTTGAGGGTCAGGCCGAACGCCGTGCTTGTCGACAAGATGACCAAGAACCAGTGTCTCACGGTTGCCGAAGTGACACTTCTTAGAATTCAAGGTGAGCGAAGCTCTCAAGAGATGTAAGAACGATGTCAAGACGGCGATTGTGCTCGTCAAATGTACGACCAAAAATTACAACGCCATCAAGATAACATAAACAAATTTCCCACTTCAGTCCACGCATAATAGTATCCATGAAGCGCTCAAACGTGGCTGGGGCGTCACACGAGCCAAACGGCATTACATTGAATTCAAACAGACCATCTGGGGTTACAAAGGCCGTTTTCTCCTTGTCATCCGAATGCATGGAAATTTGCCAATAACCGGACCTTAGGTCCACGGAGGAGAAGTACGAGGCAGAATGCAAGCAGTCAATTACGTCATCAATCCTGGGAAGCGGGTATACATCCTTTTTGGTGATAGAGTTGAGACGTCGGTAATCCACACAGAATCTCCAAGAACTGTCTTCCTTCCTTACAAGGATCACAGGTGCAGCCCAAGGGCTGCATGACTCCTCAATGACCTTCTTCTTGAGCATTTCTTCCACATGTTTAGCAATGATTTTGCGCTGTGCAGGTGAGACACGGTACGGTTTCTGCCGGATAGGATGAGCGGATCCCGTGTCAATCACGTGACGAGTACGTGACTCTGGCACATTAAATTGTTCGTCGCTCTGCGCAAAATCAAAGACTGCGGCATGCTTGGCCAGGACGTGGACCAAGGCTCGGCGCTTCTCTGACGGCAACGACTTGTTGACCATACCCAGAAACTTGTCCTCTGTTGGGTGAGTGACAGCCACGTGGTCTACTGTTTCGTTGCTTAAAGCTGCAATACCACAACTGCTCGCATTTTGTTCGAAGAGGGCACGCCGCATTCTACTGGGTAGCACGACAGGCTCACTAGAACAATCCAGTACCCATAATGAGGATCGCCCATCGGTAATAGAAATTGCGCAACGCGGCACGAGCACATTTTTCTTGACGCAGTTGAGGGGGACCGGCTCCAGAAGGACATCAAATGTTCCAGCGTCTACAGCAGGGGTATCAACGGGCACTCTCTTCATCGACTGGGGCGGCAAGCAAATATCGTCAGTGACGGCGAGGGTACCATGACAGCGCAGGAGACCCCTCAGTAAAAGCGGATAACAAAATTTCCCCAGCGCCGCAATCTACAGTGGCGCCGCACTCTCGTAGAAAATCGATCCCCAAGATTACATCGTGCGTGGAGCTAGCCAGAACAGCAAATTCCACCTTGAACACTCTGTGACCTAAAGCTACACTCGCAACACACATCCCGACAGGGTACAGCGACTCCCCACTCACTGCACGGAATGTGGCACAGTTGTCCCACGCAAAACATCACTTTGGGTCCTAGCCGTGATTTAAAATTTTAACTCATAACCGAAACAGCTGCTCCAGTGTCTATCAAAGCCATCGTCGGAAGTCCGTCTACGACGACGTGAACCTTGTTCTGCATCATCGAAACTGGTGGAGGCATGCGTGTGTGTTGTGACAAATGTTCGGCGACCTCACCTCCGTCGGCCCCACCACCTAGTTTCCCGGCGGTGGGGAAGTGACACGGCGACCAGGCGATGGAGAACGGCGCCGGCGTGCAGTTGGGGGCGTCAAGCTTCGTACGGAGGCGGGCGAGTCGCTGCGGGTGTTCTGTCGGTAGTTGTTGCCCATGAACGTGTCACCACGGGAGTTCTGCTGGAAACTGTTTCCGAAGTACGTGTCCCTTGTCCAGCGAGCACTACCGGGCCGATTGTTCCGTCGAGGAGACGCCGGCGGATTCTCGTAAAACCGTGGTTGTCCGCGACGGCGCTCAGGGCAGAATCGAGCCACGTGTCCACGGACACCGCACTGGAAGCACACAGGTGCCTCACGCACATCACGAAACCTTCCACTAGGCTCCCGGTATTCGTGATGATCGTCCCACGATGACGCCATGGTATGTGGTTGGTTGAAGGCGTTCTGCGGGCCATTGCGACGATGTAATTCGTAGGTTGGTCGTTCCGGTGCTCGTGATCGAGGCGCATCGTCATACCCCGTGGCATGAACGGACGCACACGTTGCGTCGTAAGGCAAATAGGCATCGCTGACACGTGCTCTTGTCGCAGCGACAGCTTCACGTCGATCAAGTTCTTCGCCTACGATTTGTCGTATCGTTGACGCGAGATTGCAGGGTGGTATAGGACCGACGTCAACACTCGCAACGTTGGTGAGTCTACCAAACTTAGGTGTAATGCGCCTAGCCTTCAGAGTCTCAAACGTGCGACAATGTTTGATCACGTCGGCTACAGACTCCAAGGTGTCCTTTCCTATGAGGAAGTTGTAGACGTCCTCGGCAATCCCTTTCAGAAGATGTCCGACCTTGTCTTCTTCTTTCATGCGAGGGTCTACAGACTTGCACAGTTTACATATTTCTTCAATGTAAATTGTGCAAGTCTCGCCTGGCACTTGAGCACGCTGCATCAAAGTCTGCTCAGAGCGCTTCTCTTCAAAGATGGGTCCCCAAAGCAGCTCTTTACTTCATCCACGAAGTCTTCCCATGTGGCTAGAGTTTCTTCGTGGTTTTCAAACCACACGAGCACCGTGCCTTCTAGAAACAATGGCACGTTGGTCAGCCGGGTGTCCGAATTCCAATGGTTGTATCGACTCACCCGACTGTAGTGGTTCAGCCACTCTTCAACGTCTTCTCCGACCTTTCCGGCGAAGGTCCGTGGCGCCATGTGATGTTGCCACGTTGCGCCAGACGAAGTAAGCGCGTTGTCACCGTTAGGAACCGTGTTCATTGGAAGCAGTGGTAGTCCGGCCAGGCGGCGGCTTCGGCGTAGTTTCAGATGTTGCGCTTCCGTGGTCGTTCGTCCTGGACTCCTCTTCGTTACCCAGCACCTCGAGCAATACTGTTACGGTGAGATCCATTTATTAATGGAAATGATGGATGCGAGAGGCCTAGGGACCGATGATGTCACAGTCCGAACTCACGTCGTCTTCCTTCACTTTCAAGCGTCCTCCCGTATCGTAGCAATATAATTCCCTATTCATCTACCACTAACAAGCCATTACCATCGTCTTGGCGCTCTTTGGCCACATCTGGCCCTTGCGCCAATACACCACAATAATCATCATCCGCATAACTTCGCGTGGGAAGCCAATGCGAGAAAATGTCTCGACGAGTCCTTCCGCAACTGTGGCAGAGTCGATTGCTGTCAAAGGCACAGCATCTGGGTAGCGAGTCGCAAAATCCACAAGGGTAAGAACATATCGATGGCCGTTTGCGGAAGTGGGAGTTAGAGGTCCAATGATGTCAACCGCCACACGTTCAAAAGGGGTGTCGATCAACGGCATCCGTCCCAAAAGGCACCTTGCCCAACTTGCCTTTTGGCGAAGTCCTTTGACAGGCGTCACAGGATCTGACGTATCTGCGGACTTCTTCTTGTACGCCAGGCCAGTAGAACGCCTCAAGAACGCGATCCGTCGTCTTCTTGATACCCTGGTGTCCAGACATGGCATTCTCATGAGCCAAATGCAACACTTGGCCTCGCAGCGACTTCGGGACTACTGTTTGTTGAAAAGTTTTGCCAGGGGATAGAAAGTAGTGTCGATATAAAATTCCTTTCTTGATGACAAACCCAAAGGTTGTCGATCCTTTGCCAGCAAATTCCTTCCCCACTCTGGCTCTACACCCATCGAGCGTCCCGTCTTTCTCTTGTTCTTCCCGGGAATTCTTATGAGACATTTGCCAAGGAAATTTAGTCGACGGCAATCTTTGCAAGTTCTTTGTGCCTTTTATACCAACTAGAAGTGAATTTCGCCGGTTATCGTCGTCCACAGAGCGAACTTCCCTCTTATTGGAATCATTTCGAGGCGCGAAAATTTCCAGGAGTCGTCTGGGTCATTGGCCTCACGCGACCTAGGTACATTTCCCACTATGACGTCATATAGCGGTCTTGTCATAGACTTCAATTATGGGGGCTTACGTGCCAAAACCACGAGCTGATTATGAGGCACGTCATACACTTGACAATCACTGTCCCAGAGAAGTAGGGAGACCTAGTTTGCACCTTGGCCTCAGGGACTACAATGATACTTCCATCCGTCAACCACAAAGTAGCCGTAATGCCAGTAAGGGCTTCATCTGGCACGAGTGATTGGCGAACAACCAAAGTATTACTTCCGGTGTCCCTTAAGACGCGAACTCTTTGTCCATTGACTTCGCCTGGCAATACCGGCATGCGACGTGTACTAGATAACGATTGCGTCTTCACCGTACCGGTGATGTCCTCGTCCTTGATTCAAGGCGTCGCAATCGTCAGTGGGTTGCTGCGGACTGGTCTCGTCCTTGGGCAACAACAGACAAGAGGTAGCTGGCCTTGATGTGCTGTTCTTTTTGTACAACTCTTGGGTTCATGTCCAGTTGCGACAGTATGGGCAATATAGTTGCTTTACCTTATTGCGGCAGTCAGAAGCCTTGTGGCCCGTACGCCCACAAACGAAGCATCTGATCTCGACCTTTGAACTCGTGTTATCTTCCGCCTTTATACTTGTGTTTTCTCCCTTACCTCGAACTATAAGTAAGTTCAGTAGTCTTTTTGCCTCCATGAAAATATTAGCCGCTTCTGCCATGGTTTGAAGAGTCTTGCAGTTCTTCTCTCGTAAGAAGAGCGCCAGCTGACTGTGACAGTTCACCATGAATTGCTCGGCCACAATTAAGTCACGGACAGAATCAAAGTCCCTCCCTGTCTGGGACATTTCTATCCATCGGTCGACAAAGCTGAGAAGCCTTGTGGCATACTGTCTTCCAGTTTCGTCGTCTTGAGGCTTGCTCTTCCGGAATTTCTCCCTGTAGCCTTCGGCCGTGAAACGAAAACGCTGGAGCAATGCCAACTTTGTCGTACTCTAGAGAGTCATCCGGGGACAATCGCCCACATACTTTCAGAGCTTCGCCGCTTAGGCATAAACTAAGAGCCGTTGCCCACTTTTCCCGAGGCCAGTCTTGACCTGTCGCCAGCCTCTCGAATCTCTTCAGATAGGCGTCAAGGTCATCACGGTCCACGTTGGAAACCGGTATAAAATTGTGCGGATTCACGACTGAATACGCACCTCTTTGGAGCCCAGAGTCAACCACTGTTCGCTCCGCGGCACCGGTCTCCGCTACTCTCAGGCGCAGTTGAAGCGTCCGTTCTTCCATTTCCAAGCGTCGCTGGCTTGCCTCTCCACTATGGCTTTCCGTTTCTGCGACATTAAGGCGCAACTTTAAATTGCGGCCCTCCAATTCCAACTGGTCCTTCTTCGCCTGTCTATCCGCAGCTCGTTCCTCGCGCGCTCGCGCCTCTTGCTCATCGAACCATGTTTGCAGTGCCGGCCTTTCCAACCCCATGCGTTCTGCCAGCGCCATTAACTCTCGCGTGCTCATTTTTTTCTTATGAAAAACAACAACTGTATCAAACGCTCAAGCCCTGTCGCGCGGACGCCAATTTGCCACGGTTCGTTTATGGAAAGAGACTTAAAACTAATATCGCTATCCACGTTTTCTATTCAAATGAAGGGTCAGAGCGTTTGATCTCAGAAATGAAAGAAGATCGTATGTTTGCATAAAGAAAACGTAAACATAACATACATAAACAAAGGATAAAAATATAAAGAGCACTGTACACACTGGTTTTAACAAAGACGGTTCTCACAAATTAAAGTCATCGCAGTTCTAATGCTATGGTTGTTAGTAGTGTCCGACTACACAAGCACAGTAGAATGAGAGCGGAGAGCGGCTCACCAACAATTTGGGGCACGTGGTCGCGTCGATGAGAAACGCCGAGCCGTCGTCGAAGGAAGGCACTGGTCGCTCCTTGAGCGAACTCCAGTTGCCACGAGAGGGGACCTTCTGCTGGTTCAGGAGGTTAGGCAGTCTAGGTTCTGCCTGTAGGAAACTGGAAGGTCGAGCCCGTGGCCCGACAGCTCACTCCAGTCACGCGGTGGCACCTTGTCCTAGCTCCGGAGGCTAGGCAGACCAGGTTCTGCGGGTAGGAGTTGGAAGCTCGGGCCCACGGCCCGACGGCTTACTCCCGCTCCCGGCGGACGCTGACTTCTCCGGCGCTCACTTGCGTCCGAACACCACCATGCCGTTTTCAGGTCTCGTTCACATCTCTTCTTCGTCCTCCTTTTTTCCTACGTCACCCATCGTGTACGGCCCTTAATGGTCGCTTTCTTTTTAGTATTTTGATTTGACGGCGCGTCAGATTTCACGCGCGTCACTTCTCCGTCGTCGGCTTATTGCTCTCGATGTCTTCGCCGCACCCACGCGCTCTCGATGTTGTCTTCGCCGCACCGCTCTCTTTATCTACTACACTGGCTTCGCGCGCTGTCACAACATTAGCGTTGAAGCACCTATTAAGAGGTCGGAGTACACACGTATCTGCTCCCACGCGTTCTTTTTTCGCTCCGCATCCCGGTAGTCCATTCTTTTGGTGTCGTAGACACAAGGGTGTCGCTGGACGGCGTCCAGAAACCTTTCGATTTCGGAGCCGCACAGGTCGGGCACGCTTTCTTGTGAAGACGCCATCTTGTTCTGGCGAGCTCGCCGAGTAGCAAATCTCTACCTCGACGAGAGAGGGCGCTAGGCGCTAACTTGCTTGGCGCGGTCGGCGCGAAATGCAGTCGGTTGTATTCGGCGGTGGACGACGTCTGAGCGCGCTAGATGCCGCCGGTCGCGTCGGCGCCAGGTGCCGCCGGACTTTAGAGGGTCGCGTTTTCGCCAACGGAACGTCGCCATGACGCGCGCGCGCGCGCGCGTTACGTCGCAGTGTATTGACCCCTTTAGTGTCGTCAGGGGACCGTATATTAAGATGCCGTCGCGCGCTTCTGTGCGCCTACACTCGTTGACCTGTTGACGTCTCTCGCTTCGTGCGCGGCAATGCCGTTATTTAATGTGCGATGGGTGCGGTCTTCGAGATACTAGAGACTTTTAGTATTGCGGAAAATGCTTGCGTTAGCGTTAGCCTGTTACGCACGCTAAATCTTTGCGGAACGCTGTTGGATAGAGTTTTAGTATAGCGTAAGACAACGATGCGCCGCTAAGCGCAAAACTTCGCCGCGCCATCTAGCTGCGAGTAGTGCAAGCTTCAAAGCTGATCGGCTGAGCAGCTCGACAAGCAAACTAGCCGTTTGGATCCACGCCAAGCCTTGGAAAGAGCCTGCGTAGTATCGCGTGCATAGTTCGAGCACGGCGTTGTTTTCGGTTGTTCCTGTGCAAGTGCATTCTGTGGTGAACGATGCCGTCGTCTGTATTGTGGGACCCGCAATATCTAGCGACTCTTGGATAGGACGACATCGAGGCGCTTATGACAAGGGCGCCGGAGGTGCAGCCCAGAGTGTACGTCTCGCGACACGGGTTGCTGAACATTGCGGAAATGCCATCCGATGTTTTTCGACGGCATTTTCGTTTTGAAAAAGCAGACTTCTCTGTCCTTCAACGGGCACTGCGCATTCCGGATGTCGTAACGAGCGCCCAAGGTGTTCACGTTCGTGGTTTGGAGGCGTTGTGCATTTGTTTGAAGCGACTGGCCTACCCAAACCGCCTTTGTGATCTGCAGCACTTCTTCGGCCTTCACTACTCCGTAATCTCCAGCATAAGCAACAAAGTGCTGGATCACATAGAGGTGACGTTCGGCCATCTCTTGGATGACCTCACCAAACACCAATGGCTCTCACTGAACGACTTCGACGAGCTTTCTCAGGTAAGCCAACTGAAACTAGGAAATGTTTCGTCTGCTCGCCAAGAAAGAATGCAGAAGAGTTTAACTCCGGCATGACTTTTGATGGTCGCTGTGGTGAATGATTAGGTAGCGAATACGAGCTTCCAACAGCGTGCGGCATAACTTGACGTATGAACTGATTGTAGTGTTGCCAAAAAAGAAAAAAATGTGCGCACATGTCTCGCGATGGTACACACACAACATATGTGAAACAAAATTGTGCAAGGTGTAGGTGGATAAATGGTTGCATGAACGTGGTTATTACGGCTCGAAAGTTTGTTTATTTGATTATATAAATGTTGAATTAATTACGGTGTGAGGTACCGCAGTAGTCTTATCAGTTTGCTCGTTTTTAATAAATACCACCTTCTCGACTTTAACCTCATTTGAAGTAGTGCTATTCACATTGCAAGTGGTCAAAACCTGCAAACCATATCCTGTGGTGCGCTTGGAACACGTTGCATATATGAAAGATATGCTTTGTTAAGTGCCACAACTTCTGCGGACACTCCTGGTGACACCATGAGTACATGAATTCCAGTGAGGTATACTTAATACAAGTTGTTTGAGCTCACCGAGAAGATTATGCGCATAGAGACAAATGTGGCATAAACGCATGTGCCTGAGAAAGCTCCGTACTTTACAGAAAACAGAAAAATTTGTCATGATGTTTTTTGTCTTTAAGGACTGGTATGCTAACACTGATTATGACTTTACGTGGTTTCACCTTTATCTTGCAGGCAGTGCACAACAAGGGCGCAGCTTTGCAGAACTGCTGGGCCTTCATTGATGGGACTACACGGCCCATCTGCAGACCATCCGAAGACCAACATGCATATTTTTCTGGACATAAGAGATTGCACGTCCTGAAGTACCAAGCGGTGATGTGTGCTAATGGACTTGTTTGTGGGCTCGATGGCCCGTATGCAGGAAGGAGACGCGATGCAGGTGAGACAACGTATTGCTACTTTGTAAGAATGCTAATCATTTTAAATATGCATTAGTACGTTACTAATAAAGAATGCAAAAAAGACTCTTTACTATGAGAAGAGGTTTGTTGAGCCAGAAAAGATGAAAAAATTGACATTGTGTGACTTCGCTTTAGACTTTGTATGATTTAGGAAATCCGTATCTGTTTACTCTATGCAAATGCTGCAAGATGGCTGCATTCAACTGTAGCACAAGAGTTAAAGCACCGTTGTATGTAGCTATACGTGTAATACTAGACTGTGCACGTTCCCGTCAGCGTCTTCTTCCCTTGGCATGCATAGGGCCTTGCCTTTGTATCATTGCTTCGTAGGGGTCTCACATTATACATTTGCCTTATTTGGCAAAGCTCGCAAATGTTGTATTATGTAAACATTGCACGGTGTTGCCAGTCATGGTGATAAATTTCATTATGCAGCTTTTGAGAGTCCTAGTACGTCACAATGGCAGCCAAAATGACATCATTTCAATATGCCTATAAGATGTATTATTATCACCTAAATGCGGCTCTGCCTAACATAACTGCTAATATGTACATTTTATTTGTATGCACATTTGTATATTATTTGGTTTACATTGGTGCAATGAGATTCTATGCAGCATTTATGAAGATATCGGTCATTCAGTTATTCTATAAATGTCCGAAAACTTTTGCTTCACTTCAGGAATTTTGCACGAGAGTGGACTCTATGAGAAACTGGAAACCTTGGTCCAAGGCAAAGATTATGTGATCTACGGGGACCCAGCATATCCTCTGCGGCCACTACTCACGAAGCCGTACGGTGGTGCCTACCTCACTGAAGCACAGCAACAGTTCAACACATTAATGAGCTCAGTGAGACAAGCAGTGGAGTGGGGATTTGGAAAAGTTATATCGCAGTTTGCTTTTCTAGATTTCAAAAAAAAAATCTGAAACTTCTGCTTGAAAATGTTCCCCGCATGTACAGAGTTGCAATGATTCTCATGAACTGCCATGCCTGCATGTATGAGAATCAAATTTCTCTTTATTTTGGTACACAACCACCAAGTCTTCATGCTTACTTGAGGGCTTGAGGCTTGGCACATATCTATCTACATAAGCATAACATTTCATTGGAGTGTATACGGCAGGCATCACGAAATTCTTACTGGGAGCTCACTACTACCCTTGAAAAGAAAAGTGTAAAATCATTGCATTCTACCGGTACTAATACATGGGGTGGAAACGTGCAGGTTAACAAAGAAGCTCGAGAACAAGTTAAGGACCGCACAAAGTACGATGTAACGAAAATGTTAAGCTTCACGTTAAGAGCCCGGCGTGCAGCGGTGCGGATCAGAGAGCGAACGGGGATAGCCGATATTCTAATGACATTAAGAAAAAAATGTCGCTAGCCAGGCTATGTAATACGTAGAATGGATAACCGTTGGACCGTTAGAGTTACACAACGGATACCAAGAGGATGGTAGCGCAGTCGAGGACGGCAAAAAAATAGGTGCGGTGATGAAGGTAGAAAATGTACAGGCGGAAGTTAGAATCAGTTAGCGCAAGACAGGGGTAATTGGAGATCACAGGAAGAGGCATTCGTCCTGCCGTGGACATAAAAATAGGCTAATGATGATGGTGTTAATGAAAAACCCCAGGTGGTCAAAATTAATTTGGAGTCCCCCACTAAAGCATGCCTCTTAATAGTATGGTTACTTTCACACTTCTGACCCCCACATTGAGTTTCTCTTACTTTAACGCTGCAGTTGGAGTCGAAATGAGTGTCGAGTGTATATTCCATGTAAGCTATGCTTTATTGTGAAATAAATTTATTCACTCCTTCAATCTGTCAAATAATTTGTTCACAATTTCCAGAAGAGCACTTTGGTGCGCAGCATTTGTGCGCCGCTGCTCCTGTCTTTCCCTTCGGTCATCCTCCCTCACTCTGAGCTCCTCCATGCGGATCTCAGATTCTCGCTGCAGGCGCTTTCTTTCGAGGGCCAGCCTGTACCGTTCCAAATCAATCCTCTTCTCCTCGAGCGCAACCTCTTTGTCCTTCACCGCCCTGCTCATGCTTCCATCGTTTCTCCAGGAAGGCGTGGTCGGCTGTTGAGATTTGGCCCCGCTTTCCTCGACAAAATATTTAAGGATACACTTTGCAATAAGTGAAGGCACACGGCACATAAGTCAGATATGCAAACGAAAATTAAGTAAGTAATGGCCACCAGGCGTGCTCTGCCAAACTTATTTGAACACAACCTAATGATCTTCAAAATCACATTTATTCAAATTGGAAGAGTACACAGGAAATATAGTATAGAACATCTGGATGCCTAGTGCAAGGCTTCCAAGAACATTATTCTGCATAACAACTGGTATATACCTCAGTTATGCTTACACTGAAACATGCTGCAGAGCATAGTATGCAGGCCTTAGTTATGGTTACTTTGAAAGAAAAGACTTCTTTTTTTTGGGGAGGGGGAGGAGGTAGCTCAGGAAATTCGTTATAACATGTTCATTGGTATCTAACCGTGACTTCGAACCAAAGTAATGCTGGCCTTGGGTACTGTACTTCTGTGTACTTACTGCGAGCCACATGCCGCCTTGGCAGTTCAGGTGCGGCATCACCTTGGACGTTCGGTACTGCTTTCGAAGTAGCCTCGTCCTGTGAGAACGCTGCTATTTCATTGATGCTGTTTTCCTCTGGTGGTTCTGATAGGTCCACCCACTGAATGTCTTCAGGGGCACAATAAATTCCTTGCAGGGTGCAACTTGCTGTGCTGGCTCCACCTAAAAGTGATGTATGGTATGTAAACAAAAGTACAGTTGCTGTCACGTGTGCAATACTTTAAACAGTGTTGCAGAAAATAAGTTCAAAACATGGTATTTCATTGGGCTAGTTAAGCATATCGACAGCTTCGACCTGCCAAATTTTGCATGAGCGCGATGGAAAAGAATTCAAGTGGTGTTGTCATTCCTTTCCTGCTGTACTTGTGCTACACTATGCTGGTTGAACATGTCCACTGCCACAACTGTACAAGTTATGTACAAATGACGTAGCAGTACAGGACTTCAAGCTAGTATTGCTGGCAGATTATTGTACAAGCTCTAGGCATGTACATGCAACACCATTTGGCTTTCATGCAAATATTCACTGCTTAAGGTGCATGCTGTACTGATGTGACCGCATAAATGTGAGCTTCGTGTTTGTTGGTTAGTTTAAAGGCAACCTTCAATAAAAACATTTTATTCATGATCTAGTGGCAAACCTACATCACACTTGGCACTAGCACGACAGCGTGACCGCACTCAATGGCATGCAAGGCAAAGCAGCCATTAAAGAATGTTTGCGCATGAGCACCTGCGAACGATAGCGAACCAAGTAAAAAGATTATAATAAAACCATACGCTCTGTGTCCTCTTCAACGGCGGATGAGAATGCTGCAGACGCAGCATCTCGTGCATGGGTCGCGGTTTGGCGCTCAGCCTGCGCTGCGATGTTTCGTCTAATTTTAAATTTATATCCGACCTCGCGCACCAGTTAAAGAAGTTCGGTCAGTAGTGCTTCCTTTTCAGAATACTGTTCTTCAGTTCCTCACCTGGAATATCGAAGATTACAACACATGAAGTCACTCGACGGAAAAACGCGTTTTACATGCTTAACGACGAAAGTTCTTAGAAAAAAAAGGCAGAAAGGGGCGCAAGGTTTGTACATTTCCAAGGAATTACTTACTTCTTAAGATTCGCTGCATCGCCAGTGGAGAACTGCGACAGCATCAGGTCAAAACGGTCGCGCACCGCACGGACCGTGAACTGCTTGTCTTGGCCGCCCGCTCTGGTTGTAAAACACAGGCGGGAGGTAACCTCCGGCCATCTCGAACAGTCGCTTACTGCTCCAGAACCAAGTACCTCACGTAGAAGAGCGAGGTCATCAGACGTGCTGAAGCGCACCCTCGCATTCGCATTCGTCTTGGATGCTGCCATTTCGACTGGTTGCCGCACGAAAAAGTTTTCAACCTCGTAGGTGCTTTCAAACTTTTCCGCCCGTCTGTTTTCTGATCGCGCTCAAACTGCGCGCCGAGCAGACGACTTCTAGCGGCGCCGCCGTCGCCGCCTAGTGATGAGAAAGCCAAGCGGTCGCACACGGAAATTTAATCGTAACAACTTTTACACGTATCGGTCGCTGTTAGTAAGTTAAAAACAACTGAAGCTCGTAAACAATTACTAAGAACATAAATTGGGCACCAATAATTTTATTCTTTCTTTCCTCAGTCTGGCGAGTGTTTACAAGCAGACGTATGCTTCCGCTGTGCATGTGGAGTGTGCTTAACGTAGAATCGACAGCGAAAACAGCGCTGTCTTGTCGTCCGTAGGCCGTTACCGAAGCAAGAATACCCGAAGCAAAAGCCAGCAACACCATTTATTTGTAAATCAGTGAGTCCTACAAAGCAGCAGGTCGAGACGATTTCTGCGAAGCGGGCAGCCGTCAGTTCACCCTCTGAACAAACTTAGCGAGCGTTTAGCGTCTCCGCTATATTCGAAAAATAGCGGACGCACGCTACGCGCAAAACTGAAATAGCGTTCTGCGCATGCGGAGTCAGACCCCGCTATTTTATTGCGTTTAGCGTGGTGCCATTTCCGCAATACTAAAGCTATCTACTGTCGACGCGCGGTAAACTTTAAATCGGTCAAACCAGAAGTTGTATAAATGAGCGCTTAGAACTTGCCCTTTCGATAAATAACGGAACCAGATCATATTGTCCCTTGAAATCGGAGTTTACCGGGTAAATCGGAATTGTCAAAAATTTTACCGGCGAATGTTAATCGTTTTTTTTTTCGGATAAAATCGAAAACACGGAGCCCTAACTATAGAGCGGTAGGGGGCGGCGTTCTTAAAGTCTATCGTGAAGGCCCGTAGACCGCAGGAACCTTAGTAACGCGAGCAAGGCCTTCAGCGCGGATGTTAGCGCGGATTAGTGGACGATCATCCAATTGGTCCAGCACTCTGCACAACACTTTTCTTTCGGCATTATAGCTTGATTGATACAAACGAATTCGTTACAAGCATAGGTAGCGGTACAAGGTACTAGAGATAAGTTTTGAGGAGGAGAAAAAAGATTAAGGGATGTATACAAAAATGCTAGAATGTAAAGCATGTGTACATACCGGAGTAACTGTGGCTATTTGACACCGCTCTGTCTCGAAAGGGATGCCAACAAATCCTCTTCATCTATGTCCACTCGTTGACACGATATAAATGCGTTACCATTAACCCTTCGCAAGCCTTAAGTAACCAACAAGACGCCTGAATAACGTCACAAGGTTCTTTTACCGGTGCCTCACTGATGACGGGGTCGTGAGTGAGGCACCGGTAAACGCCTGCTGACGCCGGTAAACGACGTAGGTAAACGCCTGCTGACACCGGTAAACGCCAGCTGACGGAGTCGCCCCTGCGGAGAATGTGGGACTGTACCAGACTGTCCAAGTTGTTTGATGTGTCCAGAAATCACATCCCAGATAAAATCCCGCTCCACTGTAGTAGAAATGCGTGTACTTGCATCCTTTCCACATCTCGCAACTGACCATAATTTTGCAAGGTGGTCATTTTTGCATACTCTAAATAAAGCGCGGTTTCTTGGGGAATAGTTTGTTTACACGTCATCTCTGAACTCCCGAAAAATTGGAGCTAGTGGTCACAAACTAATGACGCACGCGCCAGTCAGCTTGGTCGAGTGATCGCAAGTCACAGAATGGCTGCGTCTCGCTGAAAGCTGGATGCTTACCGCGTAAACCATTGTCTCCCTGGTTCACTCTGCTATTCTCCGCGTTTCACACAGCATACCAAGCTTGGCTTCCTGCAGTCACTTCTGTTAGGGGGCGCCGCATCCTTTGTTTTTCTGGCTATCTCTACTGAATTGTCTCTTCGTCTGAAGCTTTCGACAAAGCGATCCCAATGTGGCTTCAACTAAGGCACTGACATATGTATCAGTAGTACCGCATCATCCCAACCCTCCAATTTTCCTCGTGTACGCAGTTTCTCCACGTAAAGAAACCTTATTCTAAGATATTGGGTACGCTGCTTGAATTCCACATGAAAATATTGCAATTCATGCTTTGCTACATATTCAAAAAGAATAGAGACGTCACACCATGATTACAATGCCTGCAGCTATCTAACAAAGCAACAAAAGCCAGAAAACATGTTGTGTGGAAGTCCTCTTTTATTCCATAAGAAACAGCGGTGTCAGTGATGCTGCTGGCCTATTTGGTTTAATGTATTAACTTGGAGTTTTTCAATACACAAAAACATGTAAAACAACATGAACTCACAAGCGCTTGCTGTACAGTGAGTGCTTGTACTGTGTTCTAATCATTCGGTTTTCTGTACGTGCTATAGGTCACAAGCTAACTGCATGTTTCAATTTATTTCGCTTCAACGCCCAACCCTAAGTACACATTTAGTTTAGTTTCATTTCGATGTCAGCAAAAGAAATTGTGCTTTCCAACATTATCATGTGCAAATTCAGTTAGGGGTCCATTTCGATGTCGTCAGGAAAAGGAATTATGCTTTCCAACTGTATCATACGTTATACTTGCATCTACCTCTCATAATTCGAGGCCGTTTATTTCATCAAACTGGCTTGCCAGAGCAATTGTGATAGACCACTATCTACTGTCATTGATATAAATATATCTGCTTGGCAAATTCAAATCTGAGAAATATTTCACTAAGCAAAGCTTATTGTCTCTTTTAGTTAAATGATGATGACATTATTGTTTATGCAGGTAATACCAAACTCGGATACAGTGAATTGTTCTCCATATCAAATACGCAAGAACATTACTGATCAACACTCCTATAAAATGACTGCTTCATCACAAACTGGACAATGGAGATACTGAACCCGGGGCCCTCTGCTACCACACTATAAGTCACTTGCATGCCGAGAGTACAACATCTAGGAGCTTTTATGTGTTTTTTAACACGAAAGTGTTTAATGCCCTGGTCCGCGATGAAGTTGCTGTAACGGATGTAACGAATATGACGTTCAGCACCAACGAGTAAAATATGTTTTGTTGACAAGGATAGCACCGCCATGTAGGCACAGTGAAGCGAAGTACTATATCGTGACACTAACGAGCGCCGACAGAGAGCGCTTCGGTAGTCACAGCGCCGCGGAGGCTCGAAGTGGTACAGCCTAGTGTTAGCACTTTCTGCACATGGTTTGTTTTTCGCGTCGGATTAGCCTGTGGCGCCTCGTCGCCTACGGAGTGCAGCTTCAACATGCACCAGCAGTGCTTACACGCCGCCAACTGCTTCACGTGCGATGGACCCAACTAAGAAGAACACTACTACTTGGCCGGCGCAGAAAGAGAAGCGTGTCGACGCGCGACTCTCGCTTTGGTCCGGCTAGAGACACGCCAACGTGAAGCAGAACGCATTCGCGTGTTCGCGGCGCACACTGCGTACTCTGTCACTTGCATTCCTGAAGCTGGGCGCGTCGCAACTCAACTGGCTGCCGAAGACTCTGAGCCAGCCCAAATTCCTCGTACCGTTGCCGAAGCGACTCGGCAGCTCGACACCGCTCGCCAACAGGACTCCGTGCGCCAAGAAAACCTGCAACACGGTCGCCGGCTCGCAATTATTGTGCCATTTGTAATATATTGTAATATCAAAATTGCATGTTTTGGTATGAGCCAGTTATGTGAAATGTTAGTGAATTACTTTTCAAACAATAATACTTCTTTGTACTGTACTCAGTTTTGTTTGTTTGAAGCAATACTATGTATATAAAAGCACTTGTCCCATACACAAAGCTAGCATAGGCCCAGAGAGAGAGAAAACATTTATCGAGCTCAAATGACGGCGTCTTCTCAGACGACGGACGGGGTGGTTCCCTGGTTGCGGGACCCATATTCGGCCAGCAGCTCCTGGCCCCTAGCCGCCAGCGCAAGCTGGATCGACAGGGCCGGGCTGGACCGTAAGGTCTCCCATCGCTCATGGGGTGGGGTAGTGGGGGACGGAGGGGGGATGGGGGTATAGGGGATTTGAGTGACGTGCACTCCATCAGGATGTGTGCGAGGGTGCCTGTGTTACATTTGCAAAATGGACAAATGTCCTCTTCGGTTTCTGGGTAGAATTTATTCATCAGGGCAGGGTGGGTAAGCGAACCAGCCTGAATGCGCCTGATTGTTTGTTGTTCCCTGCTCAGGGTGCGGTGCGGCCCGGGGAAGGTGCGCCGATCCTCCATACACTCGGAGGTAATCTCTCTGTACGTAAGCACCGGGTTGGTGGTGTCGGCCTCCTGCCCTGCCCGGAGGGTCATCGCTCGGGCATGGTAATCGGCTATGACGTTGCCGGCTACCGCTGTGTGGGCAGGCACTGTTGTAAATGGTGATCTTTCGTGGGTCCACGAAGGCTCCATGTATGGTGCCGTGCCAGGTGCCGAGAGGAGGAGATATCCAGGGAGATTAGAAAATTGTTTTATATACACTGTACATGGTATATTACAAGATGGGCTCCATGATATTGGAGCCGTCTACGTGCTAACATCTTTGCATGTGGTAGCGTTTACATCTCCGAGCGTTCTCCATGGTCGAGCGTGCTCTACATCGTCAAGCGTGCTCTACATGGTCAAGCCTCAAGCCTCAACTCAAGTCCCCTGTTTTATCCCTTTCGTTTCCCTCTTTCACTCGACGAGGGAATACACTGTAGTTCTTTTAGCCAATCAGCATCTTGGATCAGGTGGCCATATCCCGCACGTGATGTGTCGTCGTTTCCCGCCGGGCTCCGCCTCCAATCTTGCTAGGTCGCCCCCGAACACAGGCAGCGGTTCACACCTTGGGAACCGAACGTTGATGCCTTTCCCCCGGGATTGCCAGACACGGGCGCCTTGAAGATTCGCCTCTCCATAGCGGTCAGTTCGCGGAACCAGGTAGGGCGGTGGCTGTCTCGAAAGGCAGCAGTCGGCGTAGCGTCGTCGTGGTTCGGGCGGCGCTGGTAATTCACGGGACCGCACCAAGGGGCGACGCTGCCATTTAGCCACGCATGAGTAGCCCGGAGACCAACTGCTAATCCCTCAGTCCCAGGTGACAATTCTCGGCCACGAGAAAGGGGCGCCAGGTTGGCGCGTCTGAGTCGGCGCCGGCCTCCTGTGTCCCGAAGGACCGCCAGACACAACAGCACCCCCGCCGCCAGATGATGCATCGGGAGGTCGAGTTGTTCCATGCAGCTCGGCCGGTTTGATGCCTGCTTCGCTCAAAGCCATGGGGCCGCTGCTTCCAGGAATGATGATCTTCCCGCCAAAGGCCTTTTCATAGGTGGGCTCACACTGGGCTGCAGAAATAACAAGCTCCAAGCTCCAAGGAGCGACCTTTGTCAGCCACACACAATGCTGCAAGCGCCACTGCAAGCCACTCTCATCGCCAGACTTTACCAATTCCAAAAATCTGACTCCCCCCATCTAAAGAAAACCCTGAAACACAAGGTGCGCGTTGATCCGGACAAGTACCAAAAAACTTCCGATGATGTGTCTTCGGAAACAGACACCAACTGGGTTAATGTAATGAAGCTAAGTTATTATGAATTAGAACTTCCACAGATCAGGAAGGCGAAGGGAGAGCTGGCCTTCAGTTATTCATAGTCCGTAACACTTAGCACAAGAGAGCTACCTAATAATTACATAATGCCAGTATACCAAATAAACAAATGGGCAAACCATCTACGACTTATAACAAACTCGTGCAAAAGCTCCGGTCATCGACTTGCGCAACCTGCGCGTGACCTTCTAAACTATTTGCAACCCTGACACTGTTTGCAATTCAATTCTTTATCTGTCGCCGCGTACACACTCCCATTTAAATAGTGGGTCCAACCTGAGCCGGAAAGGTCAACAACAAAAAACTGCGGCATTCCTTACGCCTGTCAAACTTTCAAAACTCAACTAATCTCCGGCAGACAGAATACAAAAGAAGAAAAATTTGCCACCCGTCTTCCTTGTTCACTTTATTCTCGGGCCCCAAACGCACCCCTTACTTTCAAACGCACTCGAGGGGGTCGCGCGTTCCGGGGATTTCGCAAGGTGTCGTCGCGAATAAGGCAAAACCCACTAATTTGCCTGACACACCTTGTAGCTGCGACTTTCGAACAGCCGCTTCCAAGTACTGGGAGGGGGAGGCATTGACAGACCCGTGCGCGCACTGTCCCATTATCTGCTAGGCAGACCCTTTTCTTTTCCCCCGCGAGTGATCGGCCATTGTAACAGCCTACAGGACGCTTCCCTTTGTCCCTCTGCTTACAATGCGCTGTACGCGAGGCGGTTAGGCGACAGTTACCATCCCTCTGTCTACAGCACGACCGGCTCGGTCGTGGTCTACAGTGCACTTTACGCGTTGCGGTCAGGCGACGGTCACTACACCTGAGTCTTCGGGAAACTCTCCGTTTCGCGACGTGTGTCATGCCGATCCCCGATCTTAGGAAACGCCTAAGCATGGGGTTTACCCTCCGTTGCTTTTTCGCTGTCTCTGGCTGGATCGTGACCTTAGCGCATCTACTAATGTCGCCTTGGCGCTTCGCAAGTTTGACTCTAAGCGCCTCCACCGCGTTCGCCTTTCTCGTCCTGCGCTTACGCCTTTTTCGTTTGGCATGCTTCGCAGAGCCTGCGGCATCGGCGCACGCACTTGAAATTTCGTTACCCTTTTGGGTTTCACAGTGCGACTGCCGTTCTAATAGAGCATAACCCGATTTGATCTTTGAGCATGTTAGCTCGTCATCAAGTCTATCTTCAGCTGGCCTAGCTCCATCACTGCCTTCGATAGCATGCAAAACTTCTCGCTGGCCTTCGAAGTCGGCCTTCGCTTCCGAAACAGCCTCGCTAAACGGCGAAACAAGTGCTTCTTCGCGCTTGTCACTATTTCCGTTAACGACGGGCACCACAGCCCTCTCAGCGCTGTCTGAACAATCTTTGTCACTGCCATCTTGGCCTTCGAAGTCGGCCGCTGGTTCTAGGGCGGGAAAACCACCGCTGTCTTCGGTGACCGCATTCACCTCGCTTCCGGCTACCAACACGTCTAACTCATCACTGCTTACAGCTGCCTCTGGAATCGTTCCATGGTCCTGTGACCGCTGCTCAATAGGGAATAAGCCTATCAGTCTCTGAGTCTCCTCACGTGCTTTTGCCCTGAAAGCTACCTTGCTGGAGATGGATTTTCCCGGTTCCCTCAGCATTTGCTCCGACCTATTCGAGAAGCAATGCGTGACCTTGTCTGGCAGGCTGGCCGAAATTGCCGTCGCCGTACACACTTGGCCTAAAGGGCCTTCCGTTTCTGGTGCGGGAAATCCGCCGCTCTCTTCGTTTTGTGTGTGTGCCACTTGCATCACACCTTTTCGAAAGCTTTCTACACTAGTCCTCTCAGTGCTAATGTTACCTTCGACAGGCTCGGCTTTTTCACTGTCTTTTGGGCCTTCGAAGTCGGCCTGCCATGCTACACCAAAGCGCCTGAACAAAGCCCTCTTAGCCCTGTCGTAGTCGCGCGCTTTCTCCTCGGACAAACAATGCATAAAACACGCGCCGACACTAAACGGGAGAAGTGCTCCTAATCGCTCAGCCCACAAGTCCCGGCTGACACCCTCTTTCTCACACACTCGTTCAAAACCGGCGAGGAAATTAACAATACCCTCGTCTGTCTCGAAAGTGTGGAGCTGGCGTCGCGCTGTCCGCCATCTGAGCATCTGATTTTCCCGTTCGAGCTCTTTCATCCTAAGAGCGTGCCGTTGCGCTGCCTCTTGCTCGCGCCTCTCGCGAATTTCGGCATCGTGCCTGCGCCTTTCTGCTTCTTCACGCTCGCGCTTCTCTACAGCTTCAAGCTCGCGCCTCCTGCGCTCCTCTGCCTTTTGCTTTCTTTCCTTAATTGTCTCCCAAGCCTCATCAGCTTCCTCGACCGTCACCTCTTCTACCTTCATGACGTCGAGAACCGCTTTATTCGTTTTTGCGGAGTCGACCGAAATGCCTAACTCCTCGCAAATTAGAAGGAGGTCCTGCACTCTGAATTTCTCCATAGCGATCTCGTTTGCCTTCAAAATTCACCCTTCCTAAAATTCGCTATTTAAAGAAGGTGAATTTCCCAAAATGGTGCCCGCCAGAAAACACACAGTTACTCTCCTAGCAACTACCTACTTGTACTAGAGAGTCCTGGCGACATGAAGCGCAAACTCAGGCCCTAAGCCCGTCTTTATCGCTACCACATCGGGAGATCGCAGAATTTCCTCTCTTCGCTTACGAAACAATTTTTCTGGCCTCTCCGGCCTTCTCCCAACTCACTTCCTCATTCTGTAAAAGCTCCAATTGTTGACTTTTGCCTACCGCAGGGGCAACCAAAATGCCCATCGGCTCACAACTTTTGAGGAGTTCCTGGATTTCAAACTTATCCGTATTTACAGTGCACCCTGTGTTTCTTCCCCTTAGTAACTTAGCCCACGAGACACTATATTCTTGGTCTGCGAGATGAAATCACTAACACCAAACCATCATTACCGACTTAGTAACCTGCGCTAATGAGTCTGGCGAAAAGAGAAGCAAACACGTAGCACTCACCACACCGATGTAGCCAACGCCGGCCGATCCCACCGCTGCCACCACTGTTGTAAATGGTGATCTTTCGTGGGTCCACGAAGGCTCCATGTATGGTGCCGTGCCAGGTGCCGAGAGGAGGAGATATCCAGGGAGATTAGAAAATTGTTTTATATACACTGTACATGGTATATTACAAGATGGGCTCCATGATATTGGAGCCGTCTACGTGCTAACATCTTTGCATGTGGTAGCGTTTACATCTCCGAGCGTTCTCCATGGTCGAGCGTGCTCTACATCGTCAAGCGTGCTCTACATGGTCAAGCCTCACTCAAGTCCCCTGTTTTATCCCTTTCGTTTCCCTCTTTCACTCGACGAGGGAATACACTGTAGTTCTTTTAGCCAATCAGCATCTTGGATCAGGTGGCCATATCCCGCACGTGATGTGTCGTCGTTTCCCGCCGGGCTCCGCCTCCAATCTTGCTAGGTCGCCCCCGAACACAGGCAGCGGTTCACACCTTGGGAACCGAACGTTGATGCCTTTCCGCCGGGATTGCCAGACACGGGCGCCTTGAAGATTCGCCTCTCCATAGCGGTCAGTTCGCGGAACCAGGTAGGGCGGTGGCTGTCTCGAAAGGCAGCAGTCGGCGTAGCGTCGTCGTGGTTCGGGCGGCGCTGGTAATTCACGGGACCGCACCAAGGGGCGACGCTGCCATTTAGCCACGCATGAGTAGCCCGGAGACCAACTGCTAATCCCTCAGTCCCAGGTGACAATTCTCGGCCACGAGAAAGGGGTGCCAGGTTGGCGCGTCTGAGTTGGCGCCGGCCTCCTGTGTCCCGAAGGACCGCCAGACACAACAGCACCCATACGAGCTCTACGGCTCGCTCCGGTGCCCTTCGTTAATATCGCGGCTGCCTCTGAGGAGATCACCCCTTTCCTGTAGCCGCCGTAAGCTCTTTTGGAGTCGGTAACCACTACCCTGGCACCCGGTTGGACGAGCGCCAGGGCTATGGCCACTTCCTCTGCTGTTGCTGACTCGCTGGTGTTGACTGCAGCGCTGTTTATCAACCGTTCCCCGTCAGTTACCACCACCGCTGCTTTGCTGCTGCCCTTGACGAGCATAGGCCCGTGTTTATGAACACGAAGCAGAAATTGCCCCCCCCCCCCCCCCCCCGGTAAATACTCCTGTGAATTAGAGTACCTTTCGTAAGACCCGTCCAAAATGCTCGTCAAGCACAGCGCTGGCGTCGGACGTGAAAAAGGGTGCTTCTCACGTCCCGTAAATTGGAGCTGGTGGGGTCTGGTGCTGGAAAGGCATGCAATGACCGTGTCGCCGAATGCTGCCACAAGTGGCCCTTCCGATTGGTGTGTTCTCTTAGAAACGCATGGGGACACACTCTCCTCTCTTGCCCAGTCGAACGTTGAATTGTCTCAGCTTTACGCTCCTCGGTGTGCGTTAACGCGCCAGTGATATCTGGTACCAAGATACCGCCAGAACACGTTTAGGTGACTTAATGGGTAACCCTTCTCAGGTCCGCAGCCGCGCTGCTCTTGGCGCGCGTTTTAAATTGGTCGTATTAACAGGTAACGTAATTACTTATTTCTTAAGCACTCTGTGAATTGAGACCCCTAAGTTTATTTACTACATGGACGGTTACCCATCGCCGTGGCTCAATCAGCTAAGGCGTTGCGCTGCTGAGCACGAGATCGCGGGATCGAATCCCGGCCGCGACGGCCGCATTTGAACGCGCGTATGCTTCCGTTGTAGTGCACGTTAAACAACCCCAGGTGGTGAAAACGAATCCGGAGCCCTCCACTACGGCGTGCCTCATAATTAGAACTGGTTTTAGCACGTAAAACCCCAGAAACAAGAAGGAGCATTACGCAATTAAGTAACAAAAGAAGGGCTAACATTTTCTACTACTTTCAATTTTATTAGGATTAGGTTTGGCAGCTTCACACATTTGTATTTGCAAATGCGCTGGGCATAGTTCGATGAAAAGCACGTGTTCAAGCTGGTCGAAACTTCGTATATTTGCGATATATGTTAATTGTGTGATAAGTTTCTTAAATTTGCGCCTTTTGTATTTATTGTGCTGTAAGATTTCGTGGCCACTGGCACTATTTAACAGTGTCTGTATTTTTTATTATTGTTTTGGCGGTTGTACAATGTATCTAGTCGACTAGGTCGAAGTGGTGTATATTTGTGATATATGTTCACTATGGGATAAGTTCAACTTTCTTGAGTTTGCGCCGTAGGTTTTCATTTTTATTTATTTTACTGGGACCATTAGCTGGCCACTGGCACCACTTTACGGTGTCCGTATTTTTTTCATTTTAGTTTTGGCAGTTGTCGAAATAGCGTATATTTGTGATAAACGTTCACTGTGATAAGTACAGCTTTCTTGAATTTGCGCCATAGTTTTTTCATTTTTATGATTTTATTGTGCTGGACGATTTATCGGCCACTAGCGCTATTGTAATGTGGCTGTATTTTTAAGGTAATTTTTTGGACATGTACAAGTTTTGTAGTTAACACATATGCTTATTGTGGAAAGAACAGGAGGACTGCATTATATTTGTTTCTGTGATATTTCAAGTAAATATTTTAGGTCGGTGCTTGTTAGATGTGTATTTCATAGTGCATGAAAAAATAATTGAACGGTTTTTTTTAGTGGCTTCTGAACTTCCAGAAATAAAGCCCTCCAAAACTTTTACCCACTTCTAAAGGCTCAAAAGCAGTTTCGCGATAATGCAAGCCAATGGCCTGCATTTTGATAAGACTGCATTTTGAGAATTTAGCAGTGAATGTAAGTTTTGCATTGACTTATTTCGAATGTAATGGTTACTTACTGCCGAAAAAGACTCTCGGCAGGGGTTAACTAGAATGCCTCCATGTCCCCGAATGAACTTTTTACTTAACATAAAACACGGCCTTGATTCTAACGGAAATTCTCCCAAATGGAAATGATAAAACTCCCATCATACCTCGCCGAATGTCTGCGTGTGGGAGTAAAATGGTACTGCTGATTGCTCCTGTTATACACAACACGCGCGCCCAAATAAATGGGAGTGCTTATTGCGTACGCCCATTCAATGACAGAAAAAGCATGCACAGATGGGAATGCGCTAGAGGACAAGACAAAAACGCCCATCGTGGTGTTTTTCTGTTTAGTGTGTAGGGCCGCAACGCATCTATATTTCAGCATATCGTTCGAGTGTCGTTTTTGTTTCGTTTTTTTTTTTTTGTGCGTATGTGTACGACAGAATTTCTTGCAAGAGAAGTCAGCAGCCAGCAAAAGACCTAGCTTTTTGGTGGAGTGACATCCGTAGCCAGCCACTAGGAGCCCTGACCACGTTGTGTTTCACCCATTGGCTACCGTGCAAAAATTGCGACTTACTGCCGTAGTCAAGTGGTAGCTCCAAGTCCGCCGTGCGTGCGAGCACCCGTAGTCGCGAGCCGTGAAGCTTTCGGGAGTGCTGAATAACATCGACCAAGCTCGCAAACGATTCCAACAAATCGGCATAAGCCTTCGGATTTTCTTTAGTTCATCGTATTCGATGAACAAGTGGCGATCATCGACACAGTATATTAAGGCATTGTGCTCAGGAAAAGGCGTGCCTCGACGCACTGCACCCGAGTTAACCGATTTCTTCGTACAGAACATAGTGCTACGTAATGGCGCCCCATCATGCGTCATCACAGACCGAAGAACTGCGGCATAGTGTTTGCCGTTAAAGTGACTAGAGTGAACTCGCGCCGCAAGCATTCAGCTAAAAGGGTAATGATGATGGCTAGTAGCTAGGTTTCTCTCATCTTCGTAATTCTGACCTCAGACATTCTTGTGGGCCTGCTCACAATATTTCATGTGGGCATAGCTTATTGAACACGTTTTTAAACTTAGCCACACAACCCATCATACACTTGCCTTTCACGCGTTGCGCAACGGTCACACCGATATATTGAATAAAACGATGATCGACATGCTGTTCATTACGTGGACAGCATGTTCACGGGAGAAATCTCGATCGTCTCAGAATTCATTCCAAGTGGATATGCCTAGCGCCGTCACCGGCTCTAATTCGTAGATTGCAATGTGTGCACTTAGAAATTTAATTAGGGAAGTTTTGCCAACCACCCGAATAAAGGTTTTGATTTTCTCCTGCAAATAACGTCTGCCTTTTCAAGTAGTCAAGCTCAAGGAGTTGCTATCTCCCACGGGCGATTTTCAACACTTGTCCTCTGAACAAAAAAAAAAAAAAACTTTATTTCTCCTCTCGCACCTCAAGTTTTCTGCTGGCTTTATGGTCATTTCACTAGACGTGAACGGCAGAAAGACGTGAATGAATGACGAACGGCCGAACTTTCGTGTGCGCTAGGGCCCCTTACGTTTCTTTTGTCCTCCTTTTCATCTCCTTCCTATACTTCCCCATTGCAAACAGGCTTCAGCTCGGTCAATATCCTTTCTTTTGTTTATTAATTTTTATTTACATTTGCATATGTCTTTATTATACTTTTGTTCATATACCTATTTTTACATACTGCAGGTCAGCCAGGGCTATTGCAGTCGTGAGAGTGGTTTTTCAAGAACAACAAAATGAAAAGACGACGCAGTAGCGAACAATCAAAACAAAATATAATCAAGTACAATACATCTCTTTAAAACGAGTATACATGTCGCTAAGTGTAGACAGAAACCTATCTGGTAGCAGGCAACGAGTAACATCGCCTAAAGTGTTGCAGAGTTCTATTGTCCGGGAAAAGGAACTGACTTCGTATTAACTACACCTTATACCTGTGTTTGCAGGGACTAACATCTTCAAACTCCGAGATCACAGTTCCTTGGCGAAGGCTGTTGCATTCATTCACTTCTATACGCCATTTATAAGTACGCGGTGAATAAGCCCTACGTTTCTCGCTTCTTTTGCCTGATAGTGAAAAATACTTAAGGTCTCTCATGTGTCTTATTCCCTTTGGTTGATACTTTCAGGAATTAGAGGTGAAGTACAATTTCCACTGGGAGCAGATACTCGAACTGGTTCGCGTAAGTAATGTTTCCGTAAGTTCGCGTAAGTAATGTTTCTGTAAGTTAAGCGAACAGGCACAGAGCGGATCAGTGCTGAACCAAAGTCTGACGTAGCCGCGAATATATGCCGCCCAATGCGCAGTCTACTGATAAAAACGGCTTTGGAGGACCTTTTGTGACATCAGTGCCCAAGTACAGCGCGGTCACACGTTGTAGAACGAAGGAAAGTAACCGTTCTGTACTGTCGACACCCAATATCTTCCCTTCGCTCAACATTTTGCATGCGCTGCTCCAGCCAGCGACGTAATCTTACAAGAAGGGGCCAAAAGAAGCACTGGCGTTATATCTTAAATGCAGCTGCTGTATCACACCATTACCCACCGGGGTGGCTCAGTCAGCTAAGACATTACGCTGCTGAGCACGAGATGGCGGGATCGAATCCCGGCCGCGGCTGCCGCATTTCGATGGAGGCGAAATGCAAAAACGCCCGTGTGCTTGCGTTGTAGTGCACGTTAAAGAATCCCAGGTGGTCAAAATTAATCCGGAGCCCTCCACTACGGCGTGCCTCATAATCACAACTGGTTTTGGCACGTAAAACCCCAGAAAGAAGCCGTATCACACCACGCCGGGGCTCGTTTATCTGCGGCAGGAACAGATGGAGTGTTCATGTCTCTTTTCACAAGACACCAACTGTATATAGTGGTCATTCTTAGGCATTCCCACCCCCACGTCTGGGGGTTTGAGGGCCTGTTCTTGGCGTACTGTGCACAGTTTTATTCAAGAGTGGCTTAGCGCCGCTTGCTCTGGCCACGAAATATTTGACACTGAATTATGAAGGTGTCCTAGTCTAGCCAATAAAATTGGCAGCGGCTTTTGGAGACAACGACGATAAGGCGACGCAGGGATTGTAGTTGCATTCCCTTGGTGCCATCCCCATGCGACGTATACCAGCCGTCGCTGTGCAACAAAGTGCTTCTACCCTTGTCACGTATGGGGGGAAAAGAAATGAACCGGAAAACAATAGGCGAAAGCAAGGGCTCGATCTGGTAATCTATTTTAGCAAGACTATGTCAGACTCAGAACTTCATATTCAACATGTCGTACAATTTGGTTCAGGGTCCTTCAAGCGAAAAAGCTGTTGCATGCTGCTTCAAAGGGCCTGAAGGCCCTATATTATTGCACAACAGTCAGTGTGGACAAGAAAATAAAGCTAGTATATAAGCATATATTGTATATAGTGATATACAACACATTGGCTCGTGTTTAACATTAGTAATTGCACAGATATACAGAATAGTAAGAAGGAGTGGACAGCGCAACTCTGTGTCACAACCAAAACTAACACAGTCACCTTAAATATAAAAGCAAAAGGAGAACAATGCATTAGTCACACCAGCTGCGGACATCCATCACTTAGCTGTCGCTGTAGTCCCGACAGTAATTTTAGAAGTTAAGACAATTTGTTAGAGGGAAAGAAATATGAATACAGTAAACGAAAGTCGTACACATCAGGCACTTTGATGATATTAAACTTGGTGAAAAGTGGTGATGTTGGGCGGAGGTATGGAATGCTAGCAATAATTCGAAGTGCACGTTTCTGAAGGAGAAAAAGTTCGTGTTTGTTAGTGTTCGTAGTGGTGCCTCACACGAGCGTGCAGTAGTTAATGTGCGACGCAAATAGTGCTTGGTAAATTTCTAATTTCCCTTTTCCAGAAAGAAATAACGGCAGCGTGACGGTGCACCCGCTGCTGATGCCAATGATTTTGACAGCATGTCAACATAAGGTGTCCAATTTAGTACACCATTAAAAACGACAC
Source organism: Dermacentor silvarum (assembly GCF_013339745.2). Taxonomy (NCBI): domain Eukaryota; kingdom Metazoa; phylum Arthropoda; class Arachnida; order Ixodida; family Ixodidae; genus Dermacentor; species Dermacentor silvarum. The sequence continues at coordinate 60,909,917 of NC_051156.1, forward strand.
CGAGTAACTTATGTTCGTTCACAATCTCAACTGGTACATTATGAACCCATAGTTCTTCGCACAAAAGCACCTTTCTGCCTCTGGTCCTGAACAGGATAGGTTTTGATTTTTTTTGTTATTCATTTTAAGGCCGTTGCAGCTCGATCATCCCGATAAAGTGGAAAGGAGCGCGTTCGCTTTAAGAATAACTTTGCACGCCTCCGGACGAAAGACAAACAGGCTGGTATCATCCGCGTATAGAACGGTTGTTGCCTGGCTTTGTATGTCTATCATGTCCCTAACGTAAATGTGTAATAGAAGGGGACCTAAAATGCTGCCCTCTGGGACACCTGACAATATTGGCCTCTCGGAGGAACACTATTTCCGATGACAACGCATTGCCTACGATCAAGCAGATACGAACAAAACAAAGAATGTGCCACTCCGGGTACCCCGTACACAATCAAGTTTGTTAATATTGTGTTACAGACGGTCAGAAGCCTTGCTATAGTCAATAAATATTCCGAGTACTAGGTTTACTTTTTCTTGATGACTAACTCCTTCTGAACAAGTAGTGCAGTTTCGGTAGAGCGCCCTTTCCGGAAACTATGTTGACATTCATTTAGAATGTTATGTTTTTAAGAAAGCCGTTGAGACGAGAGAAAATAATTCACTCCTTACCAGAAACATACATCTCCTTAAATCAAACGGGCACGAACGGCTTTGAAATAAGGGCCACTGCGCAAGAAGAAATATGGTAGTTGGCAACGTCATCCTTCTAAAAACTTCGATTTGAATGTCGATTTTGAATTTGGCAAGACGCATTACTATACCCTAGGAAAAAGAAATTGAGCGCTACGCGAAAAAAAAAATATTGTCACAACTTATTTCTCTAAACGCTAACTTTATCTTGCATCCCAACTAGCTATAATTTTATTACTGTTTCATATATAATCTGAAATGGTTACTTCGAATGATTACATTATTCTTCTTTGGCCGTACGACGAAACCACAGCTGGAGTGTTGGCACGTAGTTTGTAAGCGCAATTATTTGAGGAAAAGGCATGCAACCAAAACGCGATGATTCTCTTCAAAGTGGAAGAATGCCGCTGTCGCAATGCATAACTTCAGAGCCAAAGGAATCCCTGAGGTCGAATGTTTCTTTTTTATTCTCTGCAGCGTTGCGCTCAACGTCATTTCCCGAAAGACGTCCGCTACATGGTGAGAGCGATGGAATACGCAAAGGGCTTATTTTCGGGCTGATGAAAAGCACCTGAGCAAGTAAGACATAAATTGAGAGACTATTCTACGAAATAAAATTGTTGGCTCATCTGTTCTCTTTTTGTGTGCGCTTTTTTTTTGCGTCGGGAATCTATGAGCTACAACAAGAAGGCCTCTTTTAAGAGCTGGCTGAGCCTTAAAACCACCGAGGCCCTCATTAACAGCCGCTTTTATGGAACTTGTTGTGACTGTCCTTGTCGCTAGAAACAAGCCTCGTGATATCTGGTCGGCCCACGTTTCATTGAGATTAATAGTAAACTGGGCGACTTCGCAGCTGTTCATGGTTGCAGGGGCGGTGTTTAACTGACACGGGACGGAAGAAAGCGATGGCTTTCTGATACGGGACCACAAACCGCTGGCTTTCAACTAACAGATTTATTTAGAATATGTTGATATATGCGCCAGGCCAAGGACTGTGAATTAGCCATATTTTTTATTTCGCTTGACAACGAAAACGTTTTTTTTTATTTCTGGTTTCTGTATGTCTGTGTGTGTGTGTGTGTGTGTGTGTGTGTGTGTGTGTGTGTGTGTGTGTGTGTGTGTGTGTGTGTGTGTGTGTGTGTGTGTGTGTGTGTGTGTGTGTGTGTGTGTGTGTGTGTGTGTGTGCGTGCGTGCGTGCGTGCGTGCGTGCGTGCGTGCGTGCGTGCGTGCGTGCGTGCGTGCGTGCGTGTTTCATTTCGCGACTACTGCAGTGCCACTTGCCTCAAATATTTTTCTTCCTATTTTACTTCTTCAGGACCTCAATGAAGTTTACTACCTACCTACCTGCCTATTACGCTCCCTTTTCCTGCATATGACCAGCGCGTGGTTGGCATGGCGCATGTATAAACGCATTGCGAATAAAACCCGTCAATTTAATTAGTGCTTTGTCCGTGTTATTGTGTGTTGCTTTCGTCCCGTGTAAGTTTAACGCTACCGCTGCAACCACTTTTCATGAGGGCTGAAATACGATCCAGTGGACTAAACAAACCTTTAAGCACAGCTGTAGGACCTTAGGCAATTGGCATGCTATAACTTTGTTCGCCCCTTGGAAGGTTTGTGTTCAGACGAGTCGGGCTAGTAAAACGCCTTGTAAGTCGGCAGGCGGCGCCCCTCGATAAAAATTGGCAGTCACTTTAGCATACGCCAAAGGGGATGAAGACGAAAGCCTGCGCGCTCAAGAAACATTCGTTAAATTACTCGACATTTTCATTCGAATGCGTTGTTGCTTCTCATTATTTCTTTTTCCGACACAAGGTCGTGGGTGCGAGTGCCTGAATTAACTTAATCTTAAAGAGAGTTAACTCATAGACGACGATGACGACGGTGACTCGCACGGTGATATGAGCGCACGTTTACGCTGGCATAAGCCATTGCTTAAGGGGGTATGCGCCATTCATTTTCTTACGTGACGGACAGATTTAATTTTGAAGAATCGCAAGCAGCACTGCGACATCGGCGAACTGCGGGCATATACTGTCAGTGACGTTGTTCTCTCCGTTGCAGCTGAACGTGTGTGTAACTTCATTAAGAAACATAAAGACGTAACCAATAAATGAGAAAGACTTTAATGAACCGTCGGGATTAACCCAGTGATAAACACCGGCGCCGCACCTTTCAGCTCCGCTGGTTAACTATCCTTACGGACTGCTTGGGCGGTGAATTTTTTTATAACTTGTTTGGACAGTAACTAGCGTATGTATTGCGGTCCTGTACAAAGCGTTGGGGGCCGGAGACCACATTTTCTTAACCTTTGACAAGTTGCCCGGAAGGTCTCGTTTTGTTCTCACAACGATGCCCGGATGTTCTACATGTGTGCACAGCGCAAAAGACGAGGACTGAAGGAAGAACACAACACAGGCGCTGACTCGCTGATTTGCGAAACCGCCAGAACTATATACATGAGCAAAAGTGACGAAAAACAACTTTTGCATAATGTCACACATGAACCCCTATTGCATCACAGCCAAATACTAGATTTCATTTTTGGTGAGGGCAATGGACGGCATGTTGATGCAAAGGTCACCCAGCCGCTGTGTCATTTCAGCGTTTATGATTTCACGTGTAAGCTGTTCCCGGTGTTTGCAGTTTACGACGCAGTTTTCAAATTAAGGGTCACGTGGGCGGTCTCTGCAGTGAATGCCAAGATGACCTTGCACGGCGGTGTAAACATTGTAAAAATGCTCTTTCAATCGCTCATTTAAACATATGCCTGTTTGGCCAAGGTATTTCTTTCCGCAAGTCAGGGCAATTATGTAAACCACACCTAGGGCACATGCTCCAAACCGCTTCCTATGGTTAGTTATGCAAATATTTCGTCCTGTGGCATGAGCATTCACACGCCTACAGAGCACTGATAACTTTTCCGGTGCAGAACAAACAACTTTAACATCTACTTTATTGCCAATCTTCTTCAAGCTGTGTAAAGCGAATTAAAACGTAAAGCGAATTAAGATCAGGCGCGATGGAAAGGAAATTCAAACGAAACATGTTATTCTTACCTTTGGTTCTAGTGTGCTACCCGAGACCATGGAGGCCGGGTATGTCAAGATCCGTGTCAGGCCATACGTGCCTAACCCGCTCCGATGTTTTAAGTGCAATCGATTCGGGCACAGTTTACAGAACTGCCGAGGCCGTCAGACTTGTGCAAAATGCAGTGCCAATGAACACCTTTCTGAAACATGCCAAACACTCTCCACTGCGTGAACTGTGATGGGGAGCACGCCGCATATTCACGGTCCTGCCCATCCTGGAAGAAGGAAAAAGAAATTGTCACAATCAAAGTCAAAGAAAATATTTCGTTGAAAGAGGCACGCAGGCGGGTGTCATACCTGCCAAAGAACACCTTTGCCGAAGTGGCGCGTCAGGGGGCAGCGTCGCAACGGCTTCCGGCGGCTGCCCGGCCCACACACAGTGAGCCGGCACTGACGCCATCCGCCCCCCCCCCCCCCCCCCCCCCCCCCCGGCGGCTGCAGCTAGCGCTGCTCCGCCAACTCACAAGACGGGGCCATCGACCTCCGGGCTGGTGGCCACCAGGGCCTCGTCCCTCCAGGCGAGGCCTTCTCGTCAAACCAACCGCTCGCAAGAGCGCGTGTCCAGCGCCTCACAAGAGGCGATGGACACAACAACCGGCCAGACGGCGCCACCAGCGCCTCAGGAGCGGCGAGAATCTCGCGATCGCTCCAAAACAGAAAAAGCCCGCATCACAGGGCCCGACAAGGGCTCTGTAGCTTAAGTTAGTCTCCTTTACACACAGCACAAAAAAAAAAAAACTTTCAAGTGAATACACAAATACAATGGAACGTCAGAGGACTCCTACACAACCTCGACGACGTCAAAGAAATCCTACACAAGTTTAATCCGAAGGTGCTGTGTGTTCAGGAGACACCTTAAATCTACACAATGCAACTTTCTCCGACAATACGCCATCTTTCGCAAAGACCGCGATGACACCTTCGTGTCATCCGGCGGTGTTGCTATCGTAGTTGACAGAGGTGCTGCCTGTCGAGAACTGAAACTTCGTACGCCCCTAGAGGCAGTTGCTGTCCGAGGGGTATTGTTTGACAGGCTAGTCACTGTTAGCGCTATATACATGCCTCCTAATTATCAACTTAATAAAACTGAATTTCAGAACTACATACATGAACTTCCGGCACCATACATAGTTGTCGGAGATTTAAACGCACATAACACATTGTGGGGAGACTCTCTTCAGGAGCATGTTTACTTAATTAGAAAGAGCCAACTTACTACAGCATGACGCACAACACATACTCCTCCATAGATTTAAGTATCGTGTCAAGTACACTGATTCCGTACCTGGAGTGGTCCGTTCTGAAGAACCCTTTTGGGAGCGAACACTTCCCAATCATGTTAAAACTGACAAAACAAGATCTATGTTCCCCACACATTCCCCGATGGAAGGTTGACTCGGCTAACTGGGAACGTTTCCAAGAACAAACCTATTTAAGCAGGGATGATATTGCCTCTTTAAATATAGACGATGCTGTAGCATATATAACGGGCTTTATAATTGAGACTGCAACAACATGCATCCGTCAAACTAACGGACTGGCTAATAAACGTCGTATCCCGTGGTGGAACGAAGAATGCAAGGACGCACGGAAAAATCAAAACAAAGCTTGGGGACGACTTCGCGACTCTCCAACCGCCAAAAACTTGATTAGTTTCAAACAAATAAAGTCCCAGGGTAGAAGAACACGTCGACGTGCTAAAAGGGAGAGTTGGGAGAAGTCATCATCATCATCATCATCAGCCTATATTTATGTCCACTGCAGGACGAAGGCCTCTCCCTGCGATCTCCAATTACCCCTGTCTTGCGCTAGCGTATTCCAACTTGCGCCTGCGAATTTCCTAACCTCATCATCCCACCTGACTTTCTGCCGTCCTCGACTGCGCTTCCCTTCTCTTGGTATCCATTCTGTAACCCTAAGGGTCCACCGGTTATCCATCCTACGCATTACATGGCCTGCCCAGCTCCATTTCTTCCGCTTAATGTCAACTAGAATATCGTCTACCCCCGTTTGTTCTCTGATCCACACCACTCTCTTCCTGTCTCTTAACGTTACTCCTAAGATTTTTCGTTCCATTGCTCTTTGTGCGGTCCTTAACTTGTTCTCGAGCTTCTTTGTTAACCTCCAAGTTTCTGCCCCGTATGTTAGCACCGGTAGAATGCAATGATTGTATACTTTTCTTTTCAACGACAGTGGTAAGCTCCCAGTCAGGATTTGGCAATGCCTGCCGTATGCACTCCAACCTAATTTTATTCTTCTGTAAATTTCTTTCTCATGATCAGGGTCCCCTGTGAGTAATTGACCTAGATAAACATATTCCTTTACAGATTCTAGAGGCTGACTGGCGATCCTGAATTCTTGTTCGCTTGCCAGGCTATTGAACATTATCTTTGTCTTCTGCATATTCATCTTCAACCCAATTCTTGCACTTTCTCGATGAAGGTCCTCAATCATTTGTTGTAATTCCTCTCCATTGTTGCTCAATAGGACAATGTCATCTGCAAACCGAAGGTTGTTGAGATATTCGCCATCGATCCTCATCTCCACTATAAATTGTTACACGGATGAGACGAAAATGTGGAATCGAGTAAATAAATTAAAAGGCCGGGAGGTACACCCACTCCCCTTAGCAAGTACTCAAGGAGAGAGCCTGGAAGATCAGGCTGGTTGTCTGGGCGAACACTTTGAATATATCTCCAGTGCGTCCCACTACACACAAGCATTTCTGAGGTTCAAAGAACGCGAAGAGCGACAGCCCCTAAAACGTAAAGGTTCATCGAGTGAGGCCTACAACTATTCATTTACTTTTACTGAACTGAAAGCATCCCTCGCTTGCTGCAATACCTTGGCGCCTGGTGGTGATCGTGTCATATATGAAATGATTAAGCACCTGAATCCCGAAGCGCTGAAAACACTCCCGTCTCTTTTCAATGTCATGTGGGCGGATGGATATATCCCGTCCTCGTGGAAGGATGCTATAGTCATTCCCGTGCTTAAACAAGGTAAAGACCCATCCCTAGCCAGCAGCTACAGGCCAATAGCGCTAACAAGCTGCCTGTGTAAACTATTGGAAAAAATGATAAACAGGCGCTTAATCTGTTTCCTTGAATATAACAAACTACTAGACCCCTGCAATGTGGTTTCAGGGAGGGTATGTCCACAACAGACCACCTTGTTCGCATTGAGTCTTATATTAGAAATGCTTTTATACATAAGCAGTTCTGCCTCTCAGTGTTTCTCGACCTAGAAAAGGCTTACGACACGACATGGCGCTACGGCATTCTCCGAGATCTTTTGGCGATGGGTGTCCGTGGCAAAATGTTAAACACAATTGAAAGTTACCTATCTAATCGCACATTCCGCGTAAGAGTGGGAAACGCTTTGTCTAAGTCATTCACCCAAGAGACCGGTGTGCCACAGGGAGGCGTGCTTAGTTGCACACTATTTATTTTAAAAATGAATTCCCTGCACACAGTCATTCCACGCAAATTCCATTTATGTCGACGATGTGCAAATAGCCTTCAAGTCATGCAATGTTGCCATCTGCGAACGACAAGTACAGCTGGGAATAAACAGATTGTCCAAATGGGCAGATGATAACGGCTTTAAAGTAAACGCCCAGAAGAGCACTTGCGTACTCTTTACAAACACGAGAGGCATAACGCCTGTCCCCAGTATACGAATAAAAGGAGATGCGCTCTCTGTGAGCAGCGACCATAAGTTTCTAGGCATTATTTTAGATTCCAAGCTTACATTTATTCCTCATATTAAGTATCTGAGGGCAAAATGCCGAAGACAATGAACCTTTTAAAGCTTCTGTAACGTACGACTTGGGGTAGTGATCGAAAGTGTTTGCCTAACTTTTATAAGAGTCTTGTCCTCTCACGCCTTGATTACGCGTCTATAATTTATAATTCTGCAACGCCAAGTGCATTAAAAATTCTAGACCCCGTTCACCACTTGGGTATCCGTCTCGCTACTGGTGCTTTCAGGAGAAGTCCGATTCAGAGCCTCTACGTAGAGTCGAATCAGTGGTCACTTCATCTGCAGCGGTCATACAGCAGTTTTACATATTTTCTGAAAGTACAAGCAAACATTGAACATCCTTCTTATTCAACTACAAATGACGTGACCGCTTCTACACTCTTCCATAATCGACCTGCAGCGAGAAAGCCGTTCTCTTTGTTTGTGAGGAACCTCAGTGAGGAAATGGGTGTTGCACTGCTTGAACAATGTCCTATGGCTCCAGCGAAACTGTTGCCGCCGTGGCCGTGGCAACCCATAGAGTGTGACACATGTTTCGTAGAGGTCACTAAACACGCGCCAGAGGCACACATTAGAATGCATTTCTTAGACCTCCAATCTAAATACTCGTGTACGGAGTTTTACACAGACGCTTCCAAGTCACATGCCGGGGTATCTTATGCAGCCATCGGTCCATCGTTTTCGGAATCCGGTGTACTGCACCCAGAGACAAGTATCTTTACGGCTGAGGCCTATGCAATATTATCGGCTGTAAAGTATATAATGAAATCAAAACTTAAAAAGACTATCATATTTACAGACTCGCAAAGTGCTGTGAAAGCATTGCAATCACTCTGTAAACACAAAAAACCTGTACTTAATGAGCTCTATTCCATACTGTGTAAAGCATATATATCTAACCAGCATGTGATTATATGCTGGGTGCCGGGCCATAGAGGCATCGAGGGTAATGTTCGAGTAGACCAAATGGCCACATCAGTTACATCTCAGGCATTACATCTGGCTACAGCTGTTGTTCCTGCAACAGATTTGAAGCCTTTCCTGCGAAAGAAACTGCGAAGCCACTGGCAACGCTTGTGGGATGCGGAAAGAAATAATAAGCTTCACTTGATAAAACCACAGTTAGGTTTCTCGCCCCCCGTAACAAAAACACGACGAACTGATGTCCTGTTCTGTCGTCTAAGAATAGGACATACATATGGTACCCACAATTTTTTGCGCGCTGGTGATGAACCACGAACCTGTGGTAGATGTGGTGAGAGGCTGACGGTCCTCCATGTCCTCGTGGAGTGTCGGGAAGCTGAAAGAGAGAGAAAGAAATATTTTCCTCAAGCGTACCGGTATCATGTGCCTCTTCATCCCATCATGTTTCTTGGTGAAGAACCGCTTTTTAACGCCAAAGCAGTCGTCGATTTCTTGAACGATGTGGTCCTGCATGTTATTAGCCCATTAAGGTCGTAGCGCATCCTCTCTCCAAGGGATGCCGCTGTGATAGTAGTTTTTGTAGAGCACATGCCTCCAGCCCCTTGTGGTTCAAGGGCTCTGTTTAGGCAGTAGTGCTTCTTGCCCATTACTGCACCTTAAATATTTTAAATATCGTGTCATTCCCTCTCAATGCATTCTTCATTTCATAGTACACCTCCTGTCATTGCCATGATTTTAGTACATGTATATTTTACGCACTTTACAGCGATTATTTTGAGGCCCTTTTACAGCCACGCTTCATCTACTTCTCAGAATTCATCGCTCCACTGCACACTCACGAACACTGGCATGGCGCTCTTTGGCCATAACTGGCCTTTGCGCCATAAAACACCACACATCATGATCATGATCATCATCATCATCATGTGAGCGTGGTCGGCGGGACAGGATCTAAGGATGGCATCTCGCCCTCCGGTTTTCGAATATACGGTGAGCAGCTAGAGCACGTACAGGATACGGCTGGAAAATTATTTTGAGAGCAATGGAATTACCTACACTACAAAATGCCGAGCTCTGCTGGTGTCTTCATTGAGCGATAATGTCGTGCGAATGTTTCCAGGGCGCCCTCCAAACGTCTAAGTCAACAGTCAGACTTACGATGAACTCGATGAATATGTCGAGGGACATTACAATCTTCAAGTTAATGAAATAGCGGCGAGTTTCCTATTCTTCATGCGCAAGCAAAGGAAGGAACGGCGAAAGCGCCCGGAGACTGGCGGAAAATTGGAGCTTCGGCAACTCGCTGCACCGTATGCTGCGAGACCGCATAGTATGCGGAATCCGGGACGACGACGCCTGACGCTGCCAACTAGCGCGGAAGAAGCTAACTTTCGAGGAGGCAGAATAATTTGGCATAGCTTAAGAACAGGCGCTAGACGACGTTCGAGACATGCTAGAGGCAGAGCCAGTTACTACGGGAGCCAGTGTCAATGTTGTTCGCAGCGAGGACGGCGGCTCTGGACGCAGTGAAGGAACACGGAAAAGAACAATCATTCATGTGAGCGTTGCGGCGGCCCCCACGCTACACACACGTACCGTCATCGAAACATTAAGTTCCACCATTGCGGCCGGATAGGTCACCTGGCAAAGGTTTGCAGCAGTGGGTGTTCTCGGGAACCTCGTACCTTGGCTGTAGAGGAAATGGAAGGTGAAAGCGAAGAAGAGATGTCGCTTGCTCTTGTCGCTCATAGCTCCGCCGACATAGCTACGTTGAAGCCTCTCGAGGAAGAGCTGACATGGCAGAGACCGAAGTTGCGAATAATAATGATAATAATAATAATAATAATAATAATAATAATAATACTTTTATGTGCAATAATAAAATCGGTTCATTCATACTGGCCTGCCAAAGCCTTTGAAGGTTTGTGCGGCAGAGCCTGGCAGGCAGCAAAACCATACGCGGTACATTAATAGATTATTTGTAAGCAGCGAACTCGAGTATAGCATACGAGAAAAAATGTTGTTAAAATTTATAGAGTGTCTATGAAAAGAATTTTCATTGAGCATAATGAAACACAGAAACACTGCGCCCCGCAGGGGCGTCTGCACAAACAGGCGTTTGGTGAGTTGCGCCACCACGTACCCGAGCACACGAGGGTTGGACCTTCCCACACGTAGCCGTGCGTGGCTTAGCCGTGTCTGGGGAAAGGGTAATCCTGGAGGTTGAGCTAATCCCGGGTGTTTGGACCTTTAAGGCCCCCCGGCGGAGGCAACACACCTCTTCGGCCTCTGCTTCACATAGACGGCACCTCCAGACTGCCCCACCTGGAGGAAATCGGCAGTCGCCTTTTCCTGTCCCCCTCTCAACACTTTTTCTTTCTCTTTCACTGTCTGTTCTTTCCTGTCTTCTATTATCTTCCCCTCACTTCCAAATTTCTGGGCGGCAAGGGTTAACCTTGTGTGGCTAGCCAGTCTTGGTTATACTGTATTTGGTTATAGCAGTGATGTACAACTGGCGTTGGCAGGATTCCCTCTGCAGGAACTCCTGTCACGTCCCCGCGTTGGGCTCGTTGGTGGGTGGGTGGTATCGCTACCGAAAATCCCAGCTATGCCTAAACTCCCTGATCGCCCTCAGAAATGAGGGCGCTCCGAAGATGTATTTCAATTTTTTGGCAAAAGAACACACAACTTTCCACGGTTTCACGTCATCCACTCTGATCATCCTGAAAAGACAGTGAAAATGATCTCACCCTTCCTTGTCTCGAAATCTCTGACTGAAGTTCTTGGCCAAGGCTACAAAGCATCGAAAACGGAATGCGGTGATCTGCTTCTGGAGCTCCGCGATAAAATGCAATATGACAAATTGCCGAAATTAGTGTCATTTGGGGACGTCCCATTAACACTTACCCCACACTGTACTATGAACACCACCCGTGGCGTTGTCTCAGATGATGATTTAATGCAGCTAACCGAGGCTGAACTATTGAAGGGCTTCAGTGAGCAGAATGTGATAAACGTTAAAAGAATTAAGATGAGGCACGACGGCAAAGAAATCCAGACGAAGCACCTGGTGCTCACTTTCGGCTCAAGTGTCCTGCCCGAGTCCATCGAGGCCGGATACATCCAACTTCGTGTCAAGGCATACGTGCCAAATCCTCTCAGATGCTTTAAATGCCAGCGATTCGGCCACAGCTCTCAGAACTGCCGAGGCCGCCAAACGTGTGCGAAATGCAGTGCTCATGAACACTCATCCGGGTCATGTGAAAGCTCGCTACATTGTGTGAGCTGTGATGGGGAGCCCGCCGCATACTCGCGGTCACGCTCATCCTAGAAAAAAGAAAAGGAAAATCTAACGTTCAAAGAGGCACGCAGGCGGGTATCCTACCTGCCCAAGAAAATCTTTGCCGAAGTGGCGCGTCAGGGGGCAGCGACACAACGGTTTCCGCCGGCTGCAGCTAGCGCGGCTCCGCCAACTCACAAGAAGGGGCCATCGACCTCTGGGCTGGTGGCCTCCAGGGCCTCGTCCCTCGAGGCGAGGCCTTCCCGTCAAACCAACCGCTCGCAAGAGCGCGTGTCCAGCGCCTCGCAAGAGGCGGTGGACACAACAACCGGCCAGACGGCGCCGCCAGCGCTTAAGGAGCGGCGAGAATCTCGCTATCGCTCCAAAAGAGAAAAAGCCCGCATCACAGGGCTAGACAAGGGTTCTGTAAGTTAAGTTAGTCTCTGTTACACACAGCACAAAAACACTTTCAACATGAATACACAAATAATACAATGGAACGTCAGAGGACTCCTACACAACCTCGATGACGTCAAAGAAATCCTACACAGGTTTAATCCTAAGGTGATGTGTGTTCAAGAGACACACCTTAAATCTACACAATCCAACTTTCTCCGTCAATACGCCATTTTCCGGAAAGAGCGAGACGACGCTCTTGCGTCGTCCGGTGGTGTGGCAATAGTTGTAGACAAGTCTGTAGCTTGTCAACATGTACCCCTTCAGACGGCCCTTGAGGCAGTGTCAATTCGGGCAATTCTTTTTTAATAAATTGGTCACTCTCTGTTCCATATACATACCCCCACACTATATTCTCGGAAAGACTGAGTTTTATAATCTTGTGCATCAGATTCCAGAGTCCTACATACTTGTGGGTGATTTTAACGCTCACAACAAGTTGTGGGGAGATTCGCGATCTGACCCAAGAGGTCGTCTTATAGAAAACTTTCTTTTGAACTCTGGTGCGTGTCTCTTCAACGGGAAGGAGCCAACATATTACAATCTTTATCATAATTCTTACTCATCAATAGGCCTGTCAACTGGCTCTGCGTCTCTTTTTCTCGATTTAAAATGGCATGTGGTCAAATTAAAGATCCATTTGGAAGTGACCACTTCCCAGTGGCACTGGACTTGTTGAAACAACATGACTCCCCTCCGCATGACGCTCGCTGGAAACTAGCCTCAGCTGACTGGAAGTGTTTTAAAGAATCCACATTCTTATCACGAGATTTTACAAGTAATTTTAGTATATATTAGATCATGCTGTATTTTATTTTACCTGCTTTTATTGTTGACGCTGCAGAAAAGTTCATCGCTCAAACAAAAGGTCGTTCATGCGGAAGACGGGTTCCCTGGTGGAACGAGGACTTCAGTCAAGCTCGGAAAAAACAAAACAAAGCCTGGGGCATTCTGCGCCAAAACCCTACTGCAGAAAACCTTCTTCAATTCAAACAATCTAAATCACAGGGAAGGCGCACGCGACGACAGGCTAGGAGAGCAAGCTGGCAGAGGTTTCTGTCGGGAATAAATTTGTATGCCCATAAAACAAAAGTGTGGAATGCGCTCAGAAGGCTAAAGGGGCAGGAACCGCGTCCGCTGCCTTTGGTAAATAATCAAGGAAACAGGTTGGAAGACCAGGCAGACGCTCTCGGAACACATTTTCAGTATGTATCTAGCTCCGCGCACTGTAAACATACATTCCTTAAACACAAAGAAATAGAAGAACCGAAGACACTGGACCGCAAATGCAGAGGAAACGATCTATACAACTGTCCATTCAACATTGCCAAGCTTAAAGCAGCATTGAACGCCTGCAAAAGCTCTGCGCCGGGAGCAGACAGGATTATGTATGACATGATCAAGAATATGCACACGGACACACAGATAACATTACTCGCACTTCTTAATCATATTTGGGCAGCCGGACACCTTCCAGCGGCATGGACGGAAGCTATCATTGTCCAAGTTTTGAAACAGGGTAAAGACCCATCTTTGGTAACAAGCTACCGTCCGATTGCACTTACAAGCTGCTTATGTAAGTTTTTCGAAAAAATGATAAACCGTCGTCTCTTGCATTTCCTAGAATCAGACAACATGCTTGATCCCTACCAGTGTGGATTTCGAGAAGGCCGGTCCACAACCGACCATCTTGTACGCATTGAAGCAAACATACGTGATTCATTTGCTCATAAACAATACTTTTTCTCAGTTTTTCTTGACATGGAAAATGCCTATGACACCACATGGCGCTATGGCATTATCAGAGACTTGTCAGGAATGGGTATCCTTGGCAACATGCTTAGCATAATTGAAAGCTATAACTTTCCGACTTGGAATTGGTATTACCCTCTCTAGGCCATTTACACAGGAAACTGGGGTACCGCAGGGTGGCGTACTTAGCTGCACTATTTTTATTGTTAAAATGAAGTTCGTTTATCCCATAAAGTATGTTTTACTCAGTATATGTTGACGATGTCCAGATTGTCTTTAAATCGTGGAACATCGCAGTCTGCGAGCGACACGTTCAGTTTGGATTGAACAGTCTCAACATGGGCAAATCAGAATGGCTTCAAGCTGAATCCCCTGAAAAGCTCCTGCATCCTCTTTACAAGGAAGAGGGGCCTTGTCCCAGAGCCCAGTATCCAGCTCCACGGTCAGCGCTTACCTCTGAACACAACATAAATTGCTTGGTGTCTTACTTGACTTTCAACTTACATTCATTCCGCATGTAAAGTATTTGAGAGCCAAATGTTTGAAAACAATGAACATTCTTAAAATTCTTGCGCACACGACATGGGGCAGTGACAGGGGCTGCTTAATGAACCTGTACAGGGGCGTCATACGGTCACGTCTGGACTATGGGTCTGTGGTGTATCAGTCGGCCGCTCCAAGTGTATTGAAGATTTTGGATCCCGTTCACCATTTAGGCATTCCCCTTGCCACAGGCGCCTTCAGGACAAGTCCTATACAGAGTTTGTACGTAGAATCTAATGAGCGGTCACTCCGCCATTAAAGAACATATATAAGCTTGACATATTTCCTGAAAGTGCAATCTAATCCTGAACACCGTCTTATAAAACCATTAACGATTTGACGTCTGCCACGTTATTTCAAAACGACCTTCAATGAGAAAACCTTTTACACTACACGTGAGGCAATTGAGCGAGCAAATGAATGTCCCACTAGATTTGCACCCACTGATGGCTCGAGCAAGGCTGTTGCCACCGTGACATTGGCAAATGTTAAAATGCGACGCTTCATTTGTCGAAGTTACAAAACACGCTCTAGTGGAACACATCAGAATGCACTTCCGAGAACTTCAATTAGAATACTCATGCCCCGAATTTTATACTGACGCATCAAAGGCCAATGCTGGCGTGTCTTATGCAGCAATTGGTCCATCTTTCTCGAAATCTGATGTATTGCACCCCGAAACAAGTATCTTTACCGCGGAGGCATACGCATTAATGTCGGCTGTAAAACACACAAAGGCATTAAAACTCAGAAAAACTGTCATATTTACAGACTCTCTAAGCATAATAAGAGATTTAGTGTCTCTATGGAAACACAAAAATCCAGTAATCAGTGACCTTTACTCATCTGTGTGTACTATGTACGCATCTAACCATTATATTGTAATATGTTGGGTGCGAGGGCACAGAGGCATAGTGGGCAATACACTTGCAGACGAAGTTGCTACATCCATCACTACGAGAGCCTGCAACTCTACCGTAGCAATCCCTCCCACAGACTTGAAGCCTTTCTTGCGCAATAAGCTGAGAAGCTTTTGGCAATCCATCTGGGACCACGAAACCTCGAATAAACTTCATTTAATCAAGCCGCACCTACGAAACTGGCCTTTGTTCACAAAAGCGCGACAAACTGATGTCGTGCTTTGTCGACTGCGAATAGGACATGTGTACGGCACTCATTCTTACCTGCTGACTAGTAGTGAACCTCCACTCTGTGGTAGGTGTGGTGAAAGGCTGACCGTTCTCCACGTCTTGGTGGAGTGTCGGGAACTAGAGGCTGAACGAAATAAGCAACTTTCCTATAGCAAGCACACCGATGCCACATTCCCCTTCATCCGGTATTGTTTCTTGGAGCAGAACCAATTTTTGACCATAAATCAGTTTTAAACTTTTTACGAGATGTCGACTTATTGCGTGTTATTAGCCCACGTGATTCGTAGCGCATCCTCTGAACGGAGGCTGCTGCTACGGTAGTGGTGACCTGTATGGCACATGCCTCCAAGTCCTCGTGCTTAAGGGCCCTGGTGAGGCACTAGTGCTACCTGTTTTCAGTATATGACCTCTTCTCAATACATCGTTTCTTCATAACGTTTCTTCATACATCATCGTCAACCTTTAATGCATATATAATTGCGAGCCTTTCAACGAATCTTTTAGGCCTCTATACAGCCATGTGTTATGCACGTCTTAATATGAATTATTCATCCAGCAATAGCAGCCTATTGCCATAACCTTGGCGCTCTTAGGCCACATCTTGCCCTTGCGCCAACAAACCCCAATAATCATCACCATCATCAGAAACACAGCAATGCGTGCGAACAAAATGACCATAATAGATAACCAGACACCAATCTGACCGTCATGGTGCAAAGGAATTGCACAATCACATGCACGAACGCAAGCAATATCGCTAAAAAAAGGAACAAATACGCCTTTACAAATAGATACGGTTTAGCCGTCTGTTTACCTTGTATTTCGTTTTTCCACAGAAGGTGCTGAGGGGTAATTTATTGAAGTAGATTGGAACATAATGGGCGCGAGCTCTAGTGCCTGGGATTTCACTGGGATTTCACTGGACCAGTAGTGTTTTAAGACAACCGTTTGCATTAAAAGATCATTGAAATTCGGCATCGAAAGTATGTTGAAACGGTCTGCGTCAGCATTCAGGCTAAGATCATAAGATATGTTTTTTTAGAGGGAGTGCAGTATAGCATTTCTTCTGTTGTGCCAGCGAACAGCACAGTGCCCGTAAATTGTTATGCCATACCGCAGCAGACTGTAGCCTAAAGCGTGTGTTATTGTTTTCCTTACCGATAAGGGCATGTAATATATATTGTACAGCAGACATGATACGGCGCGAAGTTTCTTGCAATCGTAAGCGAAGTGGCTCTTCGAAGAAAGGTCGCTGTCAAGATATAAACCAACGTACTTTACAACAGATGAATGCTGTAATGGTCTACAAGAACAAGAACAATCTGGACAACGGAAGTAGATTAATTGCGTCTTAGATACATTTATACTAATTAGATTATTTGAATTGAATTGAATTTGATTGACATGAAACAATTTACAAAAATTAAATTGCAATAATGCATCTGAATCCCTAGCCAGAGGCTAGTTGGGATTCATTCAAGTATAATTATGAAAAAGACCATGTCACATAACGAATCAATAATGATACAAACAAAAATACTTTAACATTATAATACTTAAAGAAAACTAATTATAGCATGATTATCACGCTGCAATACAATTTAAAACGTTTCCTGCATTTATATAAGTTTCACAACATTAGCATACATATTGTTAGAATTGTACAATCAACAGTTTCACGTATATAATAAGCATAACACATTGTAAGAGGGTTTATACACAAATACAATAACGTACAACACAAGTATACATGGTAGTCAATTGAAAATGGTTACTCGTTCTGAAAAAAAGAAAAGAAAAACATTTGGGGGGGTGGGGGGTTCTTAGCAGGTATTTTATTAAGTGGCTATATATTACTTGGAAAATGTCTTTTCAATGCTAAGGTGAAATTTCTACTGTGTTTTATTTTTAGTGGAAGGTGACTCCATTACACGGCGACTCCATTAGCTGCAAGTTTTCTATGACCGTAAACATTTTTTTGTTTGCTGAGTAAGGTAGTTGCCTTTTACTTTATTACGGCTTTCGTAGCGAGAACATAAAAATTGTGATGAGCAGACCGGATAGTTGGTGCTAATACTAGCTTGGACTACTAGTGCAGTTCTATAAACAATTAGAATGGTGAACGGCATGATGTTTAGGCTTCGGTAGAGTGGTAGCGTATGTGCAATATAGTCTGAATTTGTAATAAAGCGTATTGGGGGGGGGGGGGGGGGCTCTTTTCTGGACTATATTAACTGGTTCTAGGTATGTGCGGTATGTGTGACCCCAGATAACTAAACAGAAATTTAAATGGCTATGAAATATGCTGAAATAAATTATTCGTAATGTCGGTATGTCAAATATGTTTCGGCATTTGTGCAAGAGAAAACAAGCTTTACTGAGTTTCTTGCAGACTTCGTCGATATGAGGTTTCCAGTTAAAATATTCATCAAGAATAACGCCTAGGTATTTGATTGAATTCACTCGTTCTAGCGCAGAATTATTTAGTGTAAGTGTACGTGAGTGTTCTTGCAGAAGCTTGCGCGGTGAATTAAAAACAATATACTTGGTTTTCCGTGTGTTTAACGTTAGTTTGTTTGAAGAGAACCATTTGTGGATATCGTTAAGCTCTAAATTCGCACAAATAAAGGTATGGTCCGGAGAGTCTTGGGCACATATGAGAGCTGTATCGTCAGCATACATAAATATTGAAAAGTTTTTTTACTACGCAAGGAAGGTCGTTAATGTACAATGAAAAAAATATTGGCCCAAGAACTGAGCCTTGGGGTACGCCTACAGTTGTTTCAAGGAACTCGGACCTGGTATCAGCTACTTGAACTGCCCGCTTACGGTTTTCTAGATAACTTTTAAAGAATTCTAGGCACATTCCGCGAAAGCCATAGCATTCTAGTTTGTTTAATAATATGCTGTGGTTGACAGTATCAAAAGCTTTTTAATGTCGAGAAATATACCTGCAACTGTTTAGTTGTTATTTAAGTGGAAATTAATAAGTTCAGATAAGGACAAGACGGTTGTACCATTTGACCTTCCCTTTCTAAACCCATGTTGACAGGGCGTAAGAATGCTTTGGCCTTCTAGGAAAGACATGATTCGTTTGACTATCAGTTTTATTGCGATAGCAATTATGTGGACACTCCAAAGCAAATTTCTGCCGTCGCCGTCGCCGTGAGGTTCCGTATGACGTCAATGGAGATGAAATCGTCGCCGCGCGCCGCCGAACGCTGTATGTGCGAGTGAAAGGGGGCGAGGGACGCGCGTTCTGTGCCGTGCTCCCTTAAGGGCTGCAGAAGTAGGCGTCTCTTTCCTCCTTTACAATCATCATATATGTAGAGCAAACGCGCCTTCTTCTAGCGCACGAAAGGCCGTGCGGGGCGGGGGGGGGGGGGGAGGGAAGGGAGGGGACGTTTAGCTGCGGCACCAAGTGCCTATTTATATCAGAGGCTCCGGCAACAGTCACCAACGCCGCACGCATTTTGTGCGAACGCGGGCAAAACGCCGACGGCGTCGACAACAGTTCTCGTGTTGCCGGTGCTGCTGCATGTCCAAGTTTATACAGCTGATAAAGCTACTATCATTACTCCGTATAGCTCTCTACAAATTTGCTATCGCAATTGATGCTTCGCCTTTCAGGTGAAACTGCGACAACTTTTTCGAATACATTATTTATGGTACTTAGGATGGAGATAGGACGGTAGTTTTCTGGGATGTTTTTATCACCGGCCTTGTGAATCGGCATTATCTTAGATAACTTAAGAAGGTCCGGATACGTAGATGTATAAAATGATAAGTTAAATCTTTTTTCTAAAGGTACACAAAAGATATCGATGCATTCCTTGAGCGCCAAAGAAGGTATGTTGTCACAACCGACGGAAAATTTCACTGGCATAGCACTGACTACAGTTACAATTTCACTAGCTGTTATATGTGTAAATTTAAATGTATTAGGATTGCTAGGAGGGTATGTAATGTATTGTTCGTTGATAGCCGTAGCCATTAGCCGAGAACCTACTGTGCAAAAATAGGTATTAAACGTCAAAACGAGGGTGCTCACTGATACTTCGAGAGCCTCGAAGTCTGGCATGGTGTAAGAGTTTGCAGGCGGTCTAAGAATAGAGCTTATAATACGCCATGTGATTCGTGAGTTACCCGAATTTTTAATTATTAGGTTTCTGTAGTATTCTTTCTTTCTTACTCGAATGAGCGATGTTACTTTATTACGAGCCAATCTGAATTGCTGTAGGTAATAGTCATTGTTTTTGTGCATTTTTACTTTTGAATGCCAAAAGTATTCTTAATTTGTTCTAAAATGCATTTATTCATCCATGGGCAAATTGGTGTTTTGTAATATCTCTTGTCATGAGTTTCTGTGGACCGCATTATTGCCTCACTTAAGGTTTTGTGTAGTTTAGAATAAAGGGCATTCACATCTGGAACAGATAATTCAGCGGACTGTAAGGGTTCTCTAATGAACGAATGAATTCAGTGCCCTGCAGACGTTCCCGAAGAGCAAAGATAATGCGACCCATGAGTGCCCCGAGACATAATGTGCTGGACCTCTGTGACTGGAAACAAAATAACACTTGGGGAGTGGTCACTTATGGTTGCATCATAAATAGCACACCAACTGCCTTCAGTGTCAAAATTGCATAAAATATGGTCGATACAAGAAGACGATTTTGGCGTCACACGCGTTGGTGCAAAAATAACATTATGAAAGCCGTATGATGACATCATGTGATAGTAGTCTGAATGACAGTCTTTTAAGGTATCTATGTTGAAGTTCCCGCAAATCACTGTTTTTTGGTTGAGCGCATTTACATGCTCTAATAACCGTTCAAAATGATACATGAAGGCTGATAGCTTTTGATTGGGGGCGCGATAAACCACTACAATAACCTCATTTTTAGATTTGGCGAGAATAATCTCAAGCTCTGATGAATAAAATTTTGAGTAATCAGAGAGAAGGATACAAGGTATATCAGATTTTCGACACCACTCCATAGCTTCTGTGACAGCAGAGTGTAAAAGACGGAATCACATCATAGTATCTGTTGGCAGAAGTTACAATCACCATGTCATCGGAGTATTGATAAAGCTAAATGGGTACCATGCTATAGAGGTCATTTAGAAAAAAATATTAAATAATAACGGGCTGAGTATCGATCCCTGTGGAACTCCACCATTTAATAATGGGGAATGCGCTGTGAACTTGCCCAACTGAGACGAGCTGACGCCTATCCCGAAGAAAATTTCCTAACGACCAGAAAGCACCCCGAAATCCTAAAGAGAAAAGCTTATTTAACAACAGACTATGATAGATACTGTCAAAAGCCTTGCTACAATCAAGAAACAGCGCACAAACGACTTTATTATTATCGAAAGCTACATTCAACTGATCAGACAAATCTTCCAGAAAGGGTTTCAGTGAGTGCCATTGCCGGGCCGGAAACCATACTGACTAGGCGACAAAATGCCGTGGGCGTCCAGAAAGCTTGTCATCCTTAACAATAAGTGTTTTATTGCGATAGCAATTATATGGACACTTCAACCGGATTTCTGCCGTCGCCATCGCCGTGAGGTTCCGTATAGACCTACACCATGTTTGTAAACAGCGGTAGGCACCGTC
Source organism: Dermacentor silvarum (assembly GCF_013339745.2). Classification (NCBI taxonomy): domain Eukaryota; kingdom Metazoa; phylum Arthropoda; class Arachnida; order Ixodida; family Ixodidae; genus Dermacentor; species Dermacentor silvarum. Next base: position 60,931,187 of record NC_051156.1, read on the forward strand.
GATATATTTTAGGCCCTATAGACCTACACCACGGCGCTACGTCACGAAAATGCGGTGGCGCTGTCGTCGGAATTGAGTTTCGCTTGGTAGGCACTCCGCCGCCGAGCCGCCGCTGGGTTTCGCGGGTGGTTGTGCAGTTCCATCTGTGAGGTCTTTATTATTGCGATAGCAATTATATGGACACTTCCACCGGATTTCTGCCGTCGGCATCACCGTCGTCGTCGCCGTGAGGTTCCGTATAGATAAAATCTTCGCCGCGCGCCGTATGCCCGAGCGGAAGCGTGCGGGGACGCACGCTGTCACGGAGAGCGAACGCACTCTATCTTCCACGCGCAAGCAAGGAAGCGGGAAGCGAGCGCCGGAGGGAGCGGGGGGGGGGGGGGGGGGCGCATTTCTACTCTGCCAACAACCGCGCTCGTCGCTCGCTCGCACCGTCTCTTATCTCCACACGGCTCTGACCTCTATACGCTGTGCATTCGCCGCTCAGTTTCCGTTGAAGCGATAGACCGCACGTACCTTCGCCGCCGCAGCTTGCTGCCAGCGTTTTGACAGTCGTTGTCTGCAGTCATTCAGTGTGATCTATTCATGTTTGTTTGTGCGCGCTCACACCACAGTTAGTAATAGTCGGGCCACATTTTCCAACGCACGCTACACATGCAATGCTGCCCGGATCGGCAGTGCAGCGCTACAGGTGTGTCCCTTCGCACGCGCTGCCACGGGCAGCGCTTCTCATCAACACCACCGTTTCACACGCGCCTTCTCGTGGTCATCGAGTCTCTCTTCATGTCGGTCTACTGACGCCGCAGCACACCTGCTTACTTAATCAGCTCATGTTTACTACAATTCATATTGCTACCAAAGCCGCTCACCTTACTTCGTATGACATTGCTGTGTTGCTATCGCATTCATTGCTTCGCCCTTACTACTTAGGGCGAAACTGTGACATTTTTTTCTGGTATTTGAGCAATAAAAGGCAAAATTGAAATCGGGCGATAATTTTCAATTTTATTACGCGCACCGCTTTTATGAAAAGGTATAACTATTGCTGTTTTCAGTTTTACAGGAATTTGACAACTTGAAATTATGCGATTGAGTATTGCTAGCAAAATCTCTTGGATGTATTCATATGTTCTCCGCAAGTCATTATTGGAAATACCGTCAATTCCAGTAGATTTATTACATTATCAACTGCAAATTATCGATCGTAGCTCTTCCTGAGAAATTGACGACAGATATGCCGCTTCACTAATGCAGTGACGCAAAATGCACAAACCTACCTGTATGTTTGTATTTCGAATTACACGAGATAACTAGAAGCTTTAAATTTGTCTTGAAAATGTATTCGCTTTGCGAAGCGGATCATGGCATTAACTTCATTTCTCAACTGCTTCAATTTCACCTGTAGGTCTGCACAATTCGGGGCACAAGTCTGCACAAAGTCCTTTTCTTTTATTGCAGCGAGTATGTCAGACGACATCCAGTTGTTATCCACGTTACGTTGTTTGATATGTATTGTTCGAGTAGCACTTTCTTTTAAATTCTGGAACACTTCTACGAGGTTGTCATATAGGTCAGCAGAAAACAGTACAGCTAAAAAAGATTTCCAGTCATATTGAGCCACCAGCATATCAGCTAGCAACTGCCCGGCTCATGCTGCCATGTCTTTGAGAGATGATATTACTGATTACTTTTTGTCTGCAGAAGGACCCTTGTCGTGGCAGTTGAGCGTTGTGAGACGCCAATAGGCTGTGAGACTCATTGCTTAAGGGACAAGCCATGCTTTTTCACAGCCGTGTTTTACAATATTGTGTGCAGGGCACTAAATTTTCAAATACGATAGTGGTTGAAGGCACCACACCTGCAGTCTTAAAGTGCGTACTAAATATAACATTCCCCGTGACACTCACTCGGTCACTATATCACTCACACCCGACATAGTTCTATACGTTGATGACACCAATGTGTTCTTCTCTGGGTAATGCGCTCAATATTCTTGAGCAACAAACAAATCTTTGGTTGAGACATCTATCTGACCATAACTAAACACTAAAAAAACGAAATATATTTTATTCCGCGCACGTAATAAGACTATCACAAGAGAAGCTAACATAACTTTTGACGGGCAGAAAATTGAACACGTCACAGCACATAAATTTCTTGGGGTACTTTTTCAAGAGCACTTATACTGGTTCTTGCACACGAATTACGTCCGCTCCAGCATATCAAGATCTACGGATATGATTTGTAAATTCATTTGTAAATTTGTGTAAGTCACCATGATAGGCTATCTGCTCACTCTCGATTATTAGACGGGTTAGTTCACACTTGCTACTTCCAACTATCTGCGTTTTATCAAAGAGAGGGAGACACCCACAAGTATGGCAATGAATACCTAAAAAACCATCTGAAGCTAGGCGTTTTGCTAACTTTGTAGTTATGCTCCTTGAGCCGTTCATTCACGCATCGTCCCGTTTGCCCAACGTAACATCGGCCGCACTTCAACGGAATGCGAATTCCGTTGAAATGCGGCCGATGGTGGGCTATCATGGTGACTCTTGTATCAGTAAGACTTCCCTAGCGTTGAGTGACAAGGAACTTACTTTTTTGCGGATGTACAAATAAAATTTCACTGCTGTTTGTACGCCCTGTCTTGTCACTTTGCTCCCCGCGAGCAATGTGGCTCACGTGGTCGGTGACGGGCTTCTATGGGACTATATTGTTCGGCGTGGTCAAGGCAATAAACTTTATTGTTGTGAGTAGCGCCTGTGCGTTCGCACGTCTCCTTCTTTATCCTCGTCCTTACTAAGTGCTGAAATACTGCCTTCATGATAAACCAACAAGCCTATCTTGCCACTCTTGTCTTTTAAGAATGTACAGGGCATAAAACAAGCTATAAGAAGAGAGTAGATTGATTTACAATCCGCCTACCGCGAAAAATAATATATGAAATAGAGAAGGACAGGCGAATAGATTCCTCGTTAGGAAAATCATTTGTCAGGTAGCCACGTCTTCGTGATACACTGTACTTGCCGGTGCTGATTACACTGACACACTGGAACCAGACTGTACAAATCTAATAGAACGCGCAGGCGCCTGTGCGGAAACCTCAGCCTCTATTTAATCCTGCTTAGTTTTAGGTGCTTTGCCCTCTCTCTCTCTTTGATGCGTTTTCACTGTTGATCCTGTGCGCAAACCTCAGCCTCTATTTCATCCTTAACTAAAAGTGAAGGCGAGTGAGCGCGTAAAAAGAAATGAGCTTAATGCTTACTTCTTCTCTGTGGTCTGGACAACCAACAGCATTCGAGTTCAGAAATGTTGTTTTTACCAGATAGAGGATATCGGAGATGCTCTCTGTGTGCAGTTCCGAAAGGCTGAAACATTCAGTAAACAAGGTCTCAAGGGCGGAAATAAAGTTGTAGAGCTCCCGGGAGGAAACAGAAGCCCACCCCAGACGCACTGCTCCGTAAATTGTGAGGGTAGCCGCTCAGTAGCTGCGACAGATTTCTCGATGAGAAGCCCTTCTTTGCATTGTGAGCATGCTAGCTTTAAGATGCACTTCCTGGCCACATACCCTGCAGTGTAATAGCCTCGAGTCGCTTTTCTCCACAATTACATCAGCGTGTTCCGCAGGTTCAGCTCGCATTGAGGCGATCAAGCTTTCAACCTCGTTTAGCTTACCCTGGGAAAGAAGCGCATCGATGCTCTTGAGCATTGAATCTGAACTTTGTCGTGGACGGTGACAAGAGCGCCTACTATGTTAGGGTTTTCATTGGAACTATCGACACTGCGAGCCAAGTTATAGAATGATAGGCAATTAATTTACCGTGATGAGGAACTCGTCTGGAGGAGGGTAGGCGTTGCAACGATTTGACTGGCGAACGATACCGAACAAGTGCTCCACAGGATTGGTGCTAAGCCGTGAAGTCATTAAATATTTGAGCCCAAGGCTCTGTGCGAGGTGCTCCAACAATGCAAGCGTACTGGCTATCGTGACCCCCTGTTGCAGTGCATTCACTAAGGAAGTGCCGCTTGTTGGGATTACACGCTTCGCACTTGTCGAGGTAGTCCAGAAATTCAGCCAAAAAATACAGCATCGGAAGAAGCTGGCCTGAATTCTTCGGCGCGAAATCGTGATGTCATCACGGTGATCAGTCTGTTGATCTTCCTGGATAAGAAATTGAAGAAATGCACGTATTGTGCACATTGTGCATTTAAAAATTCCGTACGTAAATGAAATATAAATGTCCACTCACGTGAAAGACTCTTGCGTTGCTTCAGTGCTGCCGCATCTTTTCTCAATTTCTTCCTTGTAAAAGGCCAGGCCCCTTAGGACATAAGATCCGAAAAGTTGAAAGGCGTACGTAACTCGCATCTTCTCAAACGAGTTTGGCCAAATCCAGGTGTGTCTCAGAAAGCTTGGGCATTACTTTATGCGTCCGAACGGTGCAGTACCCTAGATATGCTTCCCGAACTGGCCGCAGATACCTGGAAATATAAAACACGAACAATCGAATTATTTCATGAGTACGGCAACTTTTTTTGAGTGTGTGTGTCTGTGGAACGTGATTCACAAACATACCATTCCCTTTGGTGTTGCAAGGCCCTTCTTGAGTAAACCGTTCCGCAGGCATTTAAGTAGATGCGGGAAGTCGGAGATGAAGTGTAGTTTCCTCTTTCCGTCGACAGGGTGCTGTATATTACGTTTTATTTCTTTAAATGACGCGAACACTCCAGCCAGCATCCACATCTTTCGGTTCCAAGTGGCCCCGTCACACGTGATGTGATCAACGAGCAAGCCTGCCCGTTCAACGAGGATCACGGCTTCAATTAGAATTTTCAGCAACATATCTCCTTTAACATTCCCCTTGGTAGCAAAAACGCCAACAATTTGGCGCAATTTTCCTGCGAATGGTGCAAACATAATTACCATGCCGTGATCACACTGATGGTATCTGTCCTCGGGCCTTGTGAATTCTCCGAGGTTAACGAAGCCTTGAATTCGTCCAGAGGCCGTCACACTGAAGTGCTCCGAAAGCTTCATTTGTCTACCAACAATCCACCATGTTTTTCGAAGTCGGTCATGCTGCTGGTTTTTTTTTTCTTTAGGATGCCTATTGCTTTCACATTAAAACCGAATGTCGACCGATATGACTTCTTGTACCGTTTCAGGGTAGCCTTGCTCGGCATTACGAAGATCTCGTTCTTCCTGATGTGCTGATAAAGTCGAGGGCTTTTCAGTTTAATCAGAACACATTCGAGTATCCATTCCTGATTGTAGCACATGCCCTTCCTACTGGCTCTTTTTGGAGCTTGGAAGCATGCGCGAACACTGGCCTGCTGCTTTCGCGGCAACGATGAAATTCTTTCCTCTAGTAGTTCATCCGCCACATTGGCATTCTTAGCCCTGATTTTTTCAAGACTACTTGCAATATCAAGTAGCCGTGCCGCCATTCGTTTGTTTTTCTGACTTAGGTACCGCAGTTTTGTGGAGGGTTTGTTTCTTTGTTCCCTGCATTTGATATAGCTTCTTCTCGTCAGTATGGCCTTCCTCAGGTACTTGCATGAGATGCACGCAGACCCTGCAAGTAAAAAAATGCGTTTAGGATTGCTTAGCATGGGTGCATGGGCGCGTATAGGTACTCATTATTTTAACTTTCTAGAGGCAAGCCATATACTATTCGTCACTAGTCACATTGAGGGTCATATGACCTCGTTTTTGGCTAGACCTTGGCCATGATTAGCTTATTTCAAATACGTGCAAGCAACATCTCAAAAAACTTTTATATACGCTCACATTCTTGTCTGACAGCACCTGTGCACTGAAGACAAGGTTATCTGAATGGGAGATTTGCTGCTGTAGTGTCTTTGCAAGGGCTACCTTTGTGAAATCGTTCGGTTTACCTACACTTTTGCAAGGATGGAGGGAGACTGCGGCATTCAGTACTTGCTTGGCATCATTAAGATTGCCGCAGATTGTTTTGGAGACTAGTTTGTTCCGAATGTATGTCCGACAAATGACCTCAGTTTGTTCGGGCCCGTAATTTATGAGCGCAGTCTTTTTTTCAATGCAAATGCCTTGAAGTACCACAACTGAGGGAGGCCAGAACATAAGCAATGCCGTCATAATTACGAAATTTGTGCATTGCCCAGTGCTCGGTTGGCGAGAGGAGGTCCCCAAGCTCAAATGCCTTGTCTTCGAGTTCGCGAAGGTTTCTATTTTCACATGCCTCCAGTGTCAATGACGCTTCAACCGATAGCGGAGGCGTTCTCTTCGATGACGGGCCTTCATCTGTTGCTTGTGAGGTCGTTCTGTTTAACCTCGGCTGCTCGCAGAGATACTCCGGAAGATACGGCAATCTGGGTACCGCATCAGACCGAAGGGCTGGCTTTCCACGCAGTGTAGATACTTCCTGGCCTTCGGTGGTATGTACATAATGCCTCAGTATGTACATTGCCTCAAAGTGCAGCTCACATAAGGCGTCGGTGGCTTCCAAGGGCCGATCAGCGCGGTGGAGAATATATATGCTCCCACACCTGGCGCCTTTCTTCATCTTTAGGGAATACGAAGAGCGAGAGCTTGGCCTGACCTTTCAATCGATTGTATGTGGTTTTGCCAACCCGCTACACAACAGTAGTTCTTTCTCCGAGGTGTACTAGATGTACTAGGTGTACTCATCCTCCGATCCTTCGAACACTCTGCCGAATTTCCGAGTTTACCGGATAAACTATAGGCGTATGCGCGAGCTGCCTGCACGCGTATACATCGCGCAGACTGCACCGTTTAACAGAAGCGCCGAACCTCCATTCATGGAAATGCAGTAATTTTATTACATTCTTATCTTTTTTTTTCGAACGTGCTAGGTACAAAAAATCAATTAGACAGAAAATGATGACAAAAAAAAAAGAAAAGGCGCAAGCACGACGGTGTGTCGAGCAGACGACGGCGCGTCGAGCAGACGACAGCTCGGCGCCGCCGTCACCGCCGCCGGTCCGTCGGTCCGCAGAGGCACCGGATTGGCCGGAGCTTCCAGCGCCACCGCAAATTTCCGCGTTTTTTGCTTCACCCTCTCCGCTTGCCGCTGCCTCCGTTGGACCCACTCCCCAATCTAATACACTCTACCTGAAGAAAAAGCAACCTGAGGGTCTCCCACTCTTCTAAGGCCCGCTCGATGCAGGTGTGTAGCACAAGACATCGCGTTTCACTGGGGCGCAAAATCTTTCTTTTTTTTGTTCGAATATATTCTTGCACTAGAACATAGTTGGTCTTTTGCTGCTCTGGCTGAAGTTGCTCAGGAGGTCCTCCAGATACCTAGGCAACTTCAGTGCTGCTTTGCTTGCCGCGATGTGAGTGAAGTGGCATATGCGTCGAATGAGCACGAAACTTCTGTCGGCCTTCTGCTCCAGCTTTTGAGTCAGAGAGTGACGCTCGCCACCCATCACGCTGGCCTTGCCGCAGGCGAGGGCTATGATGTCAATCGGTAATTTCCTCTTCGCGGTGGCGTTCTTTTACAGCTCCCGCCAAAGCATCAGCGGAGCCGTTGACTGCGTCGAGTGGAATGACTTCTAACGGTTGAGTCACTACTTCCCGTTTTTGGAGTGTGGAGTAAAGTGCAACACAGCATAAAAGCTTGGTGCTCGATATGTTGATTCCCTTGTCGACAAACAGTGAGAATTTAGTTTTTTCTCAACGCACTGGAAAGGTTTTCAGTTTCTGTTTCCGAGAGAACATTTTTGGTTACCGCCATGCATTTCGTGCGATGAAGCTGCATCTTTTGAGCTACGGTGAAGTCGGGGAAAATATCGTGAACAAGTTCTCCTAGATGATCGATTGCGCTGATCGATATCGAATGTTCAGCAACAAATGTTGCCAGGTGAATTTCAGCGCCTTTTACTTGGTTCTCGGCCGACGTTACTGCAGTCGCTGTTGGACATAGCGTTGTCAAACGCGCCTGCTCCCAAGACCCGCTGTCGCTTTTTTTGTGGGAGGCTGCCGCTGCATGACTGCACAACCCACTGCTGCCGACGGTAATAGTGGTGCCGCAAGGCTTGCAGAACCCCGCTGTGTATTCCCGCTGGGGTTAGGGGCTAGCCCCCCTTTGAACTCATCCTGCTTGAGCCAGGCGTCCCGAAAACTTTGCTTTCGTACTCCCTGTACTTTCACCTGGCCGGATTCCCACTTTTGTTTCTTCTATGTTGAGGGCCCCGGATCTTCCTCTGACACCTGCATTAGTGAAAAAGACGAATGTGATTACGCATGTTTTTCATGTTAAGCTTCTTGCTGAAACGTTGTCATTGAAAAAATTGCACCGTTATATATGCAGTATTTTTTGTGCTCACTGCAATCGATACGATTCTTTGCTTGAAGAAGATATGCATCCTTTGCACCTAACAGTAATTAGAACGATAACCAGCAGAAACATCAATACACTTTATTGTGCAGCTATCTTGTGTTCTACAAACTTGCACAGCAAATTGTTATTCGTTAAAAAAACGTTTCTTACCTTTGGTCCTTTGCTTTTTGCGTCTTGTCTTGAAATACGTGAGCAAAAAAGCCCCTTCACGGTCCCACGGAGATTGGTCGTGACAGGCTTTGACGAAACCCGTGTCCCCACTGAGACTGAGAGACGGAACTTTCATGAGGGCGCCTTTTTCGGCGAAGCTCTATATGGTTAAGATCCGGGGTTTCGTAGGGCCTGTGTCCAAAACGCCAGAGCTCGAGAAGCGACGCTGTATATGGCAAACTAGCACCATCTCTCGACAGCTCGCCGATGCGACAAAGCAACAACTTCCAACAGAGCTGTATATTCGGTTCATATACCGCCCGCGACTTGGTAAAAGACCAGGCCTGTCGAAAGGGGTAATGAATGGTAGCGTTTCTTGGCGGAGAGCCAATGGGACGCTCGAGCCCGATTGACGTCACGGCTCTAGAGTGTTGCGGTTGACGTATGACAGCCCGTTCAAAAGGATTAACGGAGGATGTCTCCCCAACGTGCTTGGTTGTCGCGGGCGGGACGCAGTAGTGGCTGAACCCTTTGTGTGCATGTGCGTGGGGGGCGAATAGGCCCGCCTTCCACGAATAACATCTTCAGGAGCCTCGGGATGCCGCAAGCGGAGGCAAGCCCGGGTAACGTCGCCTAGGGGAGAGGGAACTGCCCACCTTCCGCGAATGACGTTATTCGGAAGCCTCGGGTTGCCACCAGCGGAGACAAGCCCGGGAAACGTCACCTAGGGGAGAGGGAGCTGCTGCCGCATCCCCCCGACTGGACTTGCCTGTCACGTGAATTGAGCGAAATCCCGCCTCATTGTTTAGAGGGCCTATTTAAGCGGCCCCGCCATGTATTTTTATTCATTCTATTCTCTTCTTTTTCCATCCTTCATCAACATGAAATAAACCGAGCAAGTTTCGCACTTAAAATCGTCTCGCCCTGCCTGGTCGCCATGATCCACCGGACGCCTGCAGCCTGCCGGCAGCTCTACGCTACCTAGAAGTGATGCCACCCTATTGAACAAAATGTGAACGAGAATGTACGAGAAATGGTTGTACGCGATTATTGCTCCGTAGACTGTGCGAGGAACTCGTTCAGTCTGCGAGAACTCGTTGAGCAATAATCGCGTACCTTTCTCGCACACACGTGTACGAGATCGCGTTCTTGTCACTGAACGAGATTCTCGTGCATTATGAACGAGTTCGTTTCTACGAGCTGAGTGCGTACAAGATGACGAGCTTGTACGACCTGCGAGAGTATGAACCCTGAAAAAGATAGGCACCTCATGTTCAAATTTAGTATAATAATGCAAATACAATTCTTGTAAATACAAGTGTTCATGCATGAACACTTGTGCTGACCTTACTGCAGTGTTGTGTCGCTGTAATGGTTTGTTCAGAAATATACAGTAAAGAGTTATGTTGAGGTGAAAAAAATGTCAGGTGAGGTAATGGTTTGTACTTGTTAATAAACAAGTACACGTTACACAGGTTCTTCAGCACACCTATTCAAGCTTACATTAATAGTGAAGTCCTCCGATTTTAAGCAAGATCACGTCATACATCTCGCAAGCGTTGCTTATTGGACCTTGTAATGGTACTTCAATACACCCAGTCTGTTGACAGAAGACCACTGGAATGTGTTGCTTGAGTGAGAGCTTGCCGCGCACCTGAAAAAGTAAACAAAAGCCAACAGTTTTTTTTCACACATGCAATAAGATAACACATAGGCAAAAGCAGTTTAGCTGACATTCACACAGGTAAGAATGCTTTAGCGTTCAGAACATGCGATACTGAACAAAATTTATTAAAAATAAGTGGTTTCCTGCAATGCTTATGACTCCTAAGGAAACGTGCATTATGAGTGGTAGAATAACCTGTCACATTAGCAGATCACTGAAACAAGTGTTATTACAGTAAAAAAGACATTATTTGAGTAATAATAATTACTAGTACTGAAGCAACATAAGTAACATACATAAAATCTACTTTTAGAGAGCAGCATCAACAGGTAGAGCTAATTAAATTACTTGGAAACTGCTATTCTGCCAGCAAAACTGAAAATCGTGGTGGCGTAGTGGCTTAGGCATTGCACTGCTAAGCCGAATGGCGCAGGATAAAGTCCCATGCACAATGGCCACAGTTTGATGACAGCAAAGTGCAACAACACCCCCATAAGGTGCATTGGGCACATACCCCGGGTGTTCAAAGTTAATCCAGAGTTCCCTACTACAGTGTCCCCCATAATCATATTGTGCAGAAGGACTTGGTGTTAGGCAAGTTGCTGTTTGCTGACTGACATATTATAGCGCAAAGGCACAAATACACAGAAGGTACACAGACATACGTCACAGGCGCTACTAGCAACTTTATTTGAAGCACAGCGAGATACAGTATGTGTACTCCTCACAACGCGCAGGCGCACCAGCCACTTCGGGCAGAGCACAGAGGGCGATTATCAGGGCTAACACGATCATTTTGAATATCTAAAAAAAGCAAGTTCCACATCATGAAAACAACATAGGTCAACTTTCACAAGCACTACTTTTTTTCTTTTATGTAAAATGCTTCCAACAGCTCACGTGCGGTTTTATCTTTAGTTCTGCCCAGGATCTTCCCATCATGAAATCTCGCACGACAAGGACAGGCTTTACAGTGTGCTGAAAGATGCGCATTCAAGTCTTTCGTCGTGTTGTTAGCATGCTCCATCATTCGATCATTGATGCAGCGGCCAGTTTGTCCTACATAGGACTTTCCACAAGACAGTGGGATTTCATAAACCCCTCTGGTAGCACATCGCCAGTAAGGTGTGACGTGTTGTACTTGGCAGCCCACCTTAGATCTGCCCATTATGCGGGGACACAGTTGGGCCAGCATATTGGGAACAGAGAACACTACAAAAGCGGGCACACTGGTGAATGAGGCCAGAGCTGGTGAGCCGAGTGGCCAAAGACCGCAAGTTGTACCGTATGTGCATAAGTTGAGCCACAATTTAAAGAAAGTGGCGAACAAGCATGGATGCCTGTATTGTTCTCTGTTCCCAATAGGCTGGCCCGAACGTGTCCCCGCATAATGGGCAGATCTAAGGTAAGCTGCCAAGTACAACATGTAACACCTTACGGACAATGTGGTCCCGGTGTGGTTTATGAAATCCCACTGCCTTGTGGAAAGTCCTATGTAGGACAAACTGGCCGCTGCATCAATGATTGAATCAGGGAGCATGCTAAAAACATGACGACCGACTTGAATGCGCATCTGTCTGCAAAAAAAAGCCTGCCCTTGCCGTGCGAGATTTTATGATGTGAAGATCCCAGGCAGAAGTAAAGATAAATTGCATGTGAGCTACTCAAAGCGTTTTACATAAAAAAGTAGCGCTTGTGTAAGTCAGACCTCTGTTGTTTTGTACGACGAGGAACTTGCTTTTTTTAGATCTTCAAAATGATTGTGTTAGCCCGGATAATCGCTCTCTGTTGTCTTCCCGAAGTGGCTAGTGCGCCTGCGCGTTCGGAAGAGTATACAGTATCCTGTTGTGTTTCAAATAAAGTTATTAGCAGCACCTGTGACATGTTTTCGTGTATCATCTGTGCATTTGTGCCTTTTCCCTACAATATGTCGTTCAGCAATCATATTGTAGTTTCGACAAATAAAACCCAAAAATTTTATTTAAAGCAAATAGTATTGCATAAGGCCAAATGCTAATATAGAATCATCTGACAGCAGCTATGTTTAACAAAATTTAATACTTTCTAAAACAATAAACTTTCATATGGTTTGAGCAAAAATCTACTTATGCCAAAATTATTGCCATTAATTTTATATGGCCCATTCCGCCTTACTTTCTTTTTAACCAAAATTATATATGCAGTGCAGGTGCTCCCCACACCTAAAGAAATTGTCACCATTCCTTAAAGTGCATGGTTTTGTTTCAAATGACAGCACAAGTATGCTTTGCGATTGTTAGCCAATGAAATGATTGTCAAACTTCTTGAAATCACGGACTCCTGGACAGGATAACTAGTCACATTGGGTACCCTTTCATCAGTTTTTGTCCACAAAATCAAGACATTACCCTGAGTCTGCAACTGTTAATGCATTCTGTTTGGTAATGATAATTTTATGGTCATTGAGCCAAGCCAAACCAAAAAAGCTCCCTTTCTGGAGCCGAGACAGGTTCCTGGATTACACCATGGAAGGTAAGCTCGTGGGCCCTTCTCCTGCTTCAGAAAGAGCTTACTGCTGACACGCTACACGATGCAGCTTACTTTCGTCATCTGCGCCGTGAATGGTGCCGTCAGTGCACTTCCTTCCGAAGATGAGGCCCGGCCCGCACCTGCACTGTCAGTGTGCTGTACAAATTGCAGAAGCACATCCCACAAGCTTGTCTGCCTAGCAAAGAAGCTGTGTGGGGCTCCAAAACCCATAGAACCAACGAACGCAAACCCAAACCTCGTCCTTTCATCTCTCGCTTTATATTGCTGCGCAAACAGTAAAATTGGATGGTGTTAGTAGTGTTCTGTCCTGTCACCTCCTTGCCTTTCCTATGAATTTTGTGCTAAATAAGGCTTTTTCTTGGTGAAAGAGTGCTAGTTTAAGGCATAAACCAGCTCCATGGCAGTTTGGAATTAAGGAGTGTAAACATTTGCTGAAAATAGGTCCACGAAGAATATTTCAAAAAGAGCACTTTAAAAAAACACACGTGTATCTATCACCAAGGCCAACCCTTGTGTCTTCTATCTTAACATATTTCTCAAAGCTCAAGCTCAAAACTGATATCCAGATGCAAGCTCTCCATATCATATTACCTTGTCAATGATGAAGCAAAGCACGCTGGTGCCTGGATGTTGTGGGACCAACTCAGGTGTCGAGATCAAGACTGATCAGCAACACAGCACAGTCTGCTTACACTTTCTCTGCAGGCCCAGCCATACCTGCATTAATACAAGTGGGCTTAGTGTCACGTGAGTATAATATAAAAAGTGACACCGTGAACAAATTAATCCTTGTTCGGCATACATATGAAAAAATGTAGATATTCTCCATATAGCAAGCTTCTCACTTTGAGTAACAAATCCTGCACTATAAGAAAAATATGATGCATGAGCCATCTATGCAAGGAAATTAATTGAAGATCCCTTTTTTTGCCTCCCTCCTCCTACTTTGTATAGGTGGCAGTCAGGTTAAGTAAAGTAGGCCAGACAGCCACATAGTGTAACCAAAGGTGGTCACTTGGTGGGCCAATTATGATACCATAGCACGACAGGCATTCTGCAGGCACTGCAATGTTAAAGCACCCATAAGCCTAGCAGCATTACCCAATAGGGCTAACCTATAAGTGTCCCCAGCAGCATAACTTGGCATGTGTCACAAAAGAGCGCGTAATCAAAGCGCGCGCCGAGTGTCGCGCAAGCCAGCGAAAGAACACGCCGGTCCCGCGGCAACTTCAACAGAGGGGGAGAGCGCATACGCCTCAAGCAACCACGCTAACAACGGCGCCGAAACGTCTGGAACGAGGTTCGACGAAGCGACGTTAACCGGAGAGAGAGAGAGAACACACGCGCGCGCCGAGACTCCTTCTCACCCGGCGAGCCGAGAGAGATAACAACAGCGTGAGCGTGCGTGAACAGCATGAGTCATCATCACCCCCCCTCGAGAATGTTCCGAAAGCAGCGGTCGAAGGTACAAGAAAAGAGTAGAAGCTTCCCAAGCTTTGGCCGTGCTACGGAATCACAACTCCGATCGAATGTTCGAGAAGGACCGTCGACGGCTATATAAACGCCGTGCGAGCATTGTCAGTTAGGAATCCGGGAGTCCAGTGAAGAATTCAGGAGTTGAGTCCGCACCGGTGAAGTTATGTAACGTGAAGACCGAGCGTCTGCGGAAGAAGGGGATTCCCCGGCAAGCTAGTCAACGAGTTCATCGATCGTCTGCATTTGCGGAAGAAGTTCCTTCTTCGAGATTTGCCCCCAAGTTACGCCGAGATCGTCTGACTCCAAGACCAACCAGCACGGTGAATAGGATTGGACACAGTGTTCCTATTTATTTTGTACTTTACGTGTTGGACTCTTGTGCTTGTCGTTATTTTCTGTGATTGTTAATACCCATCTGATTTGTATTGTGTTGTGTCTAGCCTAAGTGTGCAAGTTTGTGTGTAACTGCCTTGTGTGAAGAATATATTTTGTTGAGTTTTGACAACTCTGGGCTCTGACTCGGTCTTTGGACAGCAACCGGCGTTCGCTGGCGCACCAGAGGGCCCACTCTTAATTGTCCTTGCTTTCGTGGGATTATTTTCGGAAGCTGATAATTCGGCTTTGGAATTTAGTCCGGCGTCTGCGCCTCGTTCACCGGGGTCTGTGACAATATTTCTGGCGTCCGCGACAGGACCTTTCTGGTGCATATTGTGTGTCCATAGTAGGGAGAAAGAGCCTAGGGTCGTTTACATTGCTATTGTAAACGATTTTCAGTGTTGCACCACGTTTCGCTAACTTGTGTGCAGAGAGCAGTTCGATTGGTGAAATCTAGGCAGATAATTTTTGCACGCGGCTAGATCTTTGAAGGGCATTATGGATCTAGAGAAATTAGTTGCCCTTGGTGAGAAGATGGGTCTTTCCGGAGCGGAACTACGGAAGTGGGTTAGCCAGAAGGAAAAGGAAGCTCTAGAAAGAGAGAGAGAAAGGCTAGCGGCCGAAAGGGCCAAAGAGGAAAGAGAAGCAAAGGAGCGACAGATAAAAGAGGAAAGAGAAGCAAAGGAGCGACAGATAAGAGAGGAAAGAGAAGCAAAGGAGCGACAGATAAGAGAAGAAAGAGAAGCAAAGGAGCGAGAAAGAGAGGCGATGGAGCGAAAAGAAGAAAGAGAAGCAAAGGAGCGACAGATCAGAGAAGAAAGAGAAACTGAAATAGCTGAGAGAGAAAGACAGAGACAGCATGAGTTAGAACTCGAACGACTTCGATTGCAGCAGCGTACAGACGCTCCCGCCCAGGCAAGAGTCGATAGCACTGAAAGGTAAGAAACTAGCTTCCGTCTGAACCCAAGCAAACTGCTTGTGGCATTCGATGAAAGAAAAGATGATCTGGATGCCTATTTGCATAGATTTGAGACAGTTGCTAAAAGCCAGAATTGGCCAGAGGATCAATGGGCCACTGCATTGAGTACGTGTTTGGGCGGTGAAGCACTTAGTGTGTACGGTAGGCTGACGCCAACCGATGCCTCTAATTATGGAAGGGTGAAAGCTGCTTTACTAAAAAGATTTAGGTTCACCGTAGAAGGCTTCCGAGATAAGTTTAGGACTGGAAAGCCCGCCGATGGCGAGACTGCCACACAATTTGCCGCGCGGCTCAGTCACTATTTTAATAGGTGGACCGAACTTTCAGAGACTGCACAGGAGTACGGTGCGCTTAGAGAGCTTCTGATCAAGGAGCAATTCCTCATCAGTTGCCACCCGAGCCTGTCACTCTATCTGAAAGAAAGGAAAGCCAAAACGCTTCAAGATATGTTGGAATTGGCAGATCAATTTTTGGAAGCACAGGGAGGCACCAATCTCTCCAAGATCAGAAAAGAGGAGCCAGGGGACACAAAGAAACCGGCATCCGATGAAAGAAGAAACCCTCCGAAGCCTGTTCCGAGGTGTTATCTCTGTAACCGACTAGGCCACCATGCTAGCAGTTGTCGGACCAACTTTACGCGCCCCAACGAGGTTAAATGTTTTAAATGTGGGCGAACGGGGCACAAAGCCGATTCATGTCGCAACGGAGTGAAGGAAACTCCCCAAGCATCCTGTGTGTATGCCCCGCCAAAACATCAAGAAGACATAAACTACGGCTTTGTAGAACTTCGAGACGGAAAAAGAATTCCAGTCGTTAATGCGGTGATGACACAACGCCCAGAATTTCCCGATAAGGTAATGCCCGTACTTGCCGGAAAATTGGGAGACAAACAAATCACGGTGTTACGAGATTCCGGCACCAGCACAGTGATCGTGCGAAGGGACTTAGTACAAGACGAGGAGCTCACGGGCGAAACCACTTTAGTTTACCTAGTCGATGGTACGGCTAGGAAGCTTGCCGAAGCCAAAATTGAGGTCGATACCCCCTATTACAGTGGGAAAGTCACTGCGCTTTGCATGGACCACCCACTGTACGACCTAATCATAGGAAACGTTGAGGGAGTTCGCGCCCCAGACGATCCGAAACCTTTGGAAGAAGAATTGAAGATCGAAACATCGACGATTGAAGAGCCACACGGAAAACCATCAACATCTGACGAAAACACCGCGGCAGCTGTCACCCGAGCTCAAGCAAAGGCTCAGGCAAAACCGTCCCAGCTCCCTTCCAGACCCAATTCCGAAAATAAACCGACCGGGACCCATAACCACGCGAAACACTACTATAGAAAGACCAAGGACAGGAAGTTCAAATTTAAGAACCATTGACCATTAGTGTGTGGTGCAAAGTGTTGTGATGAGTGTGCTGTTTGTTTATGTATCATGTGTTTGTTTGTGTTCTGAAACTACCCTGTCGTAGCTTTGTATACTTTTTTTGCTCATGTTATATTTCATATGATTGCCTTGTTACGCGAGATATGTATTTTTGTATAGTACAAGTGTAACTGTTACGTGAGAGATGTATTATTGTATAATATAAGTGTACTAGTTACACTAGCGATGTGTTATTGTGTAGTCCAAGCGTACTTGTGTGACTTGTGTTTGTACTCGATGTATCGCGAGTGATGTGTGAATTGTGGTGGACTGATTTATGGACTTACGAACTCGTGTGTAGTGGACTTTTGTGCGCGCTTCTTTTGTGTTTCTTTGAATATTATTGCATAATATTCTTAAAGTGTAGGGCAGTGTCACAAAAGAGCGCGTAATCAAAGCGCGCGCCGAGTGTCGCGCAAGCCAGCGAAAGAACACGCCGGTCCCGCGGCAACTTCAACAGAGGGGGAGAGCGCATACGCCTCAAGCAACCACGCTAACAACGGCGCCGAAACGTCTGGAACGAGGTTCGACGAAGCGACGTTAACCGGAGAGAGAGAGAGAACACACGCGCGCGCCGAGACTCCTTCTCACCCGGCGAGCCGAGAGAGATAACAACAGCGTGAGCGTGCGTGAACAGCATGAGTCATCATCACCCCCCCTCGAGAATGTTCCGAAAGCAGCGGTCGAAGGTACGAGAAAAGAGTAGAAGCTTCCCAAGCTTTGGCCGTGCTACGGAATCACAACTCCGATCGAATGTTCGAGAAGGACCGTCGACGGCTATATAAACGCCGTGCGAGCATTGTCAGTTAGGAATCCGGGAGTCCAGTGAAGAATTCAGGAGTTGAGTCCGCACCGGTGAAGTTATGTAACGTGAAGACCGAGCGTCTGCGGAAGAAGGGGATTCCCCGGCAAGCTAGTCAACGAGTTCATCGAGCGTCTGCATTTGCGGAAGAAGTTCCTTCTTCGAGATTTGCCCCCAAGTTACGCCGAGATCGTCTGACTCCAAGACCAACCAGCACGGTGAATACGATTGGACACTTAGTGTTCCTATTTATTTTGTACTTTACGTGTTGGACTCTTGTGCTTGTCGTTATTTTCTGTGATTGTTAATACCCATCTGATTTGTATTGTGTTGTGTCTAGCCTAAGTGTGCAAGTTTGTGTGTAACTGCCTTGTGTGAAGAATATATTTTGTTGAGTTTTGACAACTCTGGGCTCTGACTCGGTCTTTGGACAGCAACCGGCGTTCGCTGGCGCACCAGAGGGCCCACTCTTAATTGTCCTTGCTTTCGTGGGATTATTTTCGGAAGCTGATAATTCGGCTTTGGAATTTAGTCCGGCGTCTGCGCCTCGTTCACCGGGGTCTGTGACAGCATGTCTACCAGGAGGCTTTCATTACACTTTGACAACTATCCTCCTACGGCTTGAGCCCAATTTTTGTCAACAGAAGACAAGCTTTAAGCATCTGCACAAGGGCACTTTAAACAGTACCCACAATAGCTTCCTACCTAATCCCACCTTTAAAATAACATTGGTAAGTTCAGTACCATGTGTAGAACCAATCAAATTGTTCTGTAATCAGGTAAGCATCCCCTTTTCATACACGCAAATATCAGCAACACTACTACTGCCATATGGGCATTTTCTAGACAAAAACACCAAGCGCAAGAGCTGAAGCTTGGGCAAGTTGGTAACAGTTCATTTTGATGGTGTTCATGGCACACACATGCCAAAAGAATAAGCGACAGGCAGACAGTGAAAAATAACTGTCCTCTTTCACACTCTGTGTGTCCCTTAGTGCCTTGGAATGTGTGAGCTGTGAATGCCACCATCTGCCTGTCCCTTATCTCCTTAGAAAGTGTGCACTGTGAATAGCATGGAAAGGAACATAAGAGACCAGATAATGCTACAATAGATAAAAGAAAACATGCTCACTGATGCAACACGCCTTTAAGCAACTTAATTTGCAACTAACATTTGCCGTTTGACTAACTAACATTTAACTAACTAACATGTGCCGTTTTGCGGATGTGTATAGTTCATGAAGAGTGCCGTCTGTGCATGGGACGCTGCTGCCACGCCGGCTCGATTTGTGTTCTAGCCAACGCGCGAGAACGTCCGCACTGTCTGTCGCGAGTGCTTTCGGACACTGCTTGTGTTCTGTGTGTGCGTGCGTGCGTGCGCGCGCGCGTCTGATATGCGTCGTTATTGTGTCAGCGATTTTCAAAAGTGTTTTAATTTGTTTCCGGCGTGCGCGAACGCCAGGATATGCTGCATGTTCGTCATTTAACGACCCTGCTTGAATGTAAGGACATTGACATTTTGCTCGTTTCGAGGTCAGCTTTTAACGCATCGCAAAGCGTTGCCTTGCTCTGAACCATGACTGCACGAACTACTTAGTCACTTCTCCGTTAATTTCAAATTCAGTTTTGTGTAGTATATACACAGATAATGCTCCGTTGCCACGCTAAACTCGTATTTGCCGCTGTTGAGAGGCAAATACGAGGTTTTTTTACTACGTCAAGCTCTCTCAGCATACACTGCACAAGTTGTGAAAGACTTAGTGCAAATAATTTTTCAAGCAGCAATTGGGCAAAATGTGCTGATGACAGCATTAGTGATTGATGGTTATGTAATTTGGTTATTTTTTTTCTGTCAAAGTGCGATAGAATTTGGCTGCTATTTTGGCTATTTATTCACCAATTTATTTACACTGAGTTTGTGGTTCTTTTTATTTTTTACATGTGGGCATGCATGACCAGTTTATGCCTGCCTGCTACAGTTTGGCATAAACAGGCACTAACAACCTCTTAAAATATGGGCAATAAAAAGTGACTAGCTGATTTGATAGTCTTGTGGGCGCTGTGACATAATTACTAACGCGAACAAGACTAACGGAAAAAAGGTGGGATAGGACAGAGTGCTCTGTCCTGTCCCACCTTTTTTTCCGTTGTTCGCACTAGTCACAGCAACTGCATCAACACCAACTAACCCAACTTTCTTCGTGAATTACTCGTCTTGTGGGGGGGGGGGGGGGGGGCACACTTAGCTGTTTGGAAAATGTGCAGCTTGAAATTTCTGCATTGCTACCTCTGACTGACACCTCTGACGCAAGCAATATGATTAGGCTGTGACAAAGCGCGTACATCTTCTGTTACTGATCAAACTGCATGCAATAAAATCATTTGCCAACTCGTCCGTGTTGGATGTGTTTTCAGTGAGCTATAATCGCACTCACTGCCAGCTTCTTTTATTCTGCATAAAAACAAACCTATAGCATTTTTTTCCGAAACTGTGAAGGTACTCAACTCTATATTGCATTAAAAGCTTCGGGTGATCCACTCTGAACAAGGGACGTACTCTCGGACAACAGCTTTTGGCTATATCACTGTCAGTGCGCGCTTGTTGGCTGGTTGAGCAATGCGTCACACGAAGGCAATAGTATTGCTGTAAGTGATTATCCGAGAATATGTCCCCAAGTAAAAATCATTGCATCATTAGGACTGACATCAGCTTTGATGTGGATGTGTGTGTGCATTATATGAAATTGCAGAAATTGAACACTGGAGCTCTTATTCATTCTGCAGTTTATGCTGCTATATGCGGCACAATGGTTCGACGTCGTCATACAGCACATTGATTATGTCCTTGCATGTGCTACAAACGATTCATCATAAAATCTTGCTGTCATTCAAGAGCTTTTGTATACACTATACGACTTAGGTGCATGCACTTTGTATGCAATTCGTAGTCATCACTCTATTTAATCTAGTGCTCATCGACCTGGTTCATTCCCTTCCACAATCCGTCCATGTGTCGATCTATGCAGACGATATATGCATTTGGTCATTAGGAGTTACGCGTCCCCAGGTGCGCGCCAGACTCCAAAAAGCGGCCAAAGTAACATCAGGTTATCTTCGAGCACGACGTCTGGAGGTGTCATCAGAGAAGTGCTTTATGGTCGCTTTCACGCGCAAAACAATGAGACCGTATGTCGTCAGAATTAATGGACAGCCAATCATCTACGAGAAGACGCACCGTTTTCTAGGAGTGATAATCGATCGAGACCTCTCCTGGAGTCCTCATATCTCCTACCTAAAAAAAGAAGCTGGCCATGGTAACCCATGTTCTCAGATTTCTCGCGGGAAAGTCATGGGGTGCATCTGTGAGGGCGATGCTCCAACTCTACAACGCATTCTTCCTGGGTCTCCTACGCTGTAGCTTACCTGTAATGAGTGGGACCGGTAAGACCAACCTCCGTGCCCTCCAGTCTGTGCAAGCTCAAGCTCTGCGAATATGTCTTGGCCTTCCCAGGTGTGCATCCACGGCAGCAACAATAGCCATCGCGCATGACCACCCCATCAATACATACATTCAAGTCGACGCTTTAAGGATGCACATCAGGCACTTCGCCCGACTTCCATCGCTCATCTCGCCTCCCTTCCTGCCGCTCGACCTCGTTCAGCGTTTAGCAGGATTATTGCCGCCAACCATCGAACTTTACCGTTGAACTTCACGCCTGCAGCACGACCATCTCTACCACTGTGGTGCCTGCATCCAATCCAAGCCCTTCTTGTAATTCCCGGTATCGAAAAGAAAACGGAGATGTCGTCATATGCCCTCAAACAAACCGTGCTTTCATTCATGCATGAAAAGCACAGAGAACGCACCCACGTTTACACGGACGGTTCTGTCTCCTCCAAAAGTTCAGCTGGAGCAGTGGTAATTCCCGTGAAATCTGTCACCATTCAATTCAAGACATCTCACATTACATCATCGACGGCTGCAGAACTGGCAGCTATCCGTGCTGCTCTGGAATTTATTGGTCCCAAATCATCACAGTCATGGCACATCTTTTGTGACTCGAAGGCAGCTCTCCAGTGCCTGCTGTCCCCTTTCAACCACGGACCTAACGCACAATTAGTCGCAGACATCCGACTACTTCAGCATCACGCAACCGACAAGGGGCACAACATCATCTACCAGTGGATACCCGGTCACTGCGGAATTTCGGGAAATCACAGTGCGGATGACGCTGCCCGATCAGCCCACGATGGTGCCCCTATCGTATCGATACCACTTTCAAGAACAGACGCCGCCAGAAAAACTTCGTTCCTTCGCACGCGAGCTTACGCAGACTCTGCGGAACACCAGTGATTTCAGCAACGCACGCCTCCACAGATTGGATCCACGTCTGCAACTCCCGTCTTCCACCAGGGTTACCACGAGCGGAAGCAACACTTCTGTGCCGCCTGTGGCTCGGCGTGGCATTCACGAACGCCTATTCCTTCCGCATTGGAATGGCTGACAGCCCTGCTTGCGACAACTGTGGCTGCGAGGAGACAAGCACCTCCTCTGTGACTGTCCCCGCTACAATGTGGCAAGAAAAGTGCTCGAGACTGCGCTTGAAAAACTGGACAATCGTCCCCTCGCAGAGGAAAATGTTTTAGGACACTGGTCTACACGGTCTTCGGCACTCAAGGCCTTAAGGGCTCTGCTGAAGTTCTTGAGGGCTTGTGAATTGTGCGACCGGCTTTGAACGTTGTAGCGCGTAGGATCGCGTTATTGCGCGAATTTTCTTTCAATTTTTTTCTTCTATCACCTTTTATTCCCTTTACCCCTTTCCCCAGTACAGGGTAGCAAGCCGGTACTTACACTGGCTAACCTCCTTGTCTTTCTTCCCCTTCTTTCTCTCTCTCTCGTAGTCATCGGCCAAGATCTCGTTGCTCATATGACTACAGTGCGTATACATCACATGCTATCTCGCACACCTCGTACAGAATCTCGTTAGGTTGGTGCAGCACATCGCACACATCTCGCACATGCGTACATCTCGCACATGCATTCGCGTAGCACCTCGCTTAGATCTTGTACACTTCGTGAAGTCTACGCAGCTCATGCGTACAGATCTCGCACATTTTCTACGATATCTCGTTGAATTGCGTAGCACATCGCACACTTCTCGTCAAATCTGTGCGATATGCATACATCTAGCACATTTCTCGCACAATTCGCGTACAAATTTTTCAATAGGGCGGTCGAGGTTGTAGTAACCGGCGCCCCAACAACTGGTGGATCTCGGTAGGATGGAACCGGACATCAACGCGAGTCCCAACAACTGATTAGCAGCGATGGGATGCGCTACCCCGGAGGCCCCAACTTTGGATAACATCTAAGAGATCGTCTCCTCTTGGTCCTGGTGACAACTTCGGAAGGAAGGTGTCAGGATTCATGACTGCATATGGTGAGTGCACGGCTTTTCTTCACTAAGATATCACTAGGCTTTACGTATTTTTGGGGAAGTACAGGGCAGTGGTTTTTCTTTAACCGCTGACCGAAGTTTCGAGTACGTCAAGGTTGTTATAGAGTGAAGAGTTAGCAGCACTAAGGGCAGCCATGAAGCTGAAGGCACTAAAGAAGCCGGAATTGTTAAACTTGGCCAGAGTTGGGCCTCCAAATTGCCGAAGCGAAGAGAAAGCCGGAGATCATTGAGGCGATCGAAGCAGTCGGGGCAGACGACGATGAACTTGAGGAATGTTTAGAAAGCATTGAGCATAAGTAGGAAGAACGCAAGCGCCTAGAGGCTAAAGAAGAGCACGAGAGGGAACAGAAACGAAAACGGGAAGACCATAGAATCCGGATGGAAGAAATTCGACAGAAAATCCAGTTTCTTAGAGGGCAACAGGTACGATCTAGGCTGGGCGTATTCAAAGTCGGCGAAAACTTAAAAAGTTTTCTTGCCCTTTTCGAGAAGGTATGCGCGGAGGTGCAGCTTTAACGTGAAAATTGGTCCTTCGAACTGTACAACGTGTTTCCCTTTAACGTGTCCTGCGTCTTGTCTCGCCTTTCTGATGACGAGTGCCAGAATTACGATACAGCTAAGAGAGCTTTATTCCGGCAGCTCGGCATTCCGGTTGAGAGCGATCGGAAAGGTTAAGGGGACGAACAGAGAGTCCCTCCTCTTGAGGTAACTGAGCGACAACCCACGGTTGAGGTCGCGTCAGGGAATGGAGAGCACGCGGAGTGCACCGTGGCAGAACCCTCAGAGGTAAAGCACGTAAAGAGCGAGGCCGTCGCATGTCTACAAACAGGGGCGATTCCGGAAAGCGTTCCTTGCGAAGACGAGGCTCGTTCCAGTAGCCATGAGAAGATTAAGCAGGTGCTGGAAACCTGCCTCGTGCCAGTGCATATGGGCGAAAGGCCGGAGTCGTCAAAAGTAGACCTAGAAGCGGGGCGACCGAGCAAAGTACGGAAGCGGCGATTCGAGATCCCACCGGTACAGTTGGGGAGGGCCTGGCTAAGGAAATAGTTTTCAATGATAGCGCAGGTAAATTGGCCCGACAGTACAGGGAACCGGATATTGCTCTGGACTCAAGCTTCGGAGAGTGCACATTTGAGGCGTCCACCGAATCTGAGTCAGCGGCCATCCCGGAGAGCGCTCCTTGCGGGGACGAGGCTTGTTCCAGCAACCCCAATGGGGTCAATATGGAGCTGGATATGGACCTCGTGCCTCGGCACTTGAGCGGCTCTCGGGTACGGCCGAATGTAGAGCGCGAAGGCGTCGCGGAACCAGAGCCAGTGGCGATTCCAAAGAGCGTTTCTTGCGGAGACGTTCCGGAATCGTCAAACGTAGAGCAGAGTGCCATGGCGGCCGAGCAGAACGGGAACCCAACGCTCGGGTGTTTAAAGTGCATAACAGGTGACCGCATGGCAGAACAAGAAAACGTTGTCAGACAGGGCCGTCAGAAAAAGAGAGCCAAGTATTCGGCGCATGGAAAACTTGAAAAAGTCGCCACACCGCAGCTCGTAAGGCAAGGCACCAGGCCATCGCGCCAAACGGCAAAGGGTTCTTTGGGGCGGCTTAGAAAACGGAAGCATCAGCAAAGGGCGCGTTTCCGCGAGTAAAGGTGCGGCTGAAATGTTCAGGTTTCCAACTGGTTGAGTATGCGCGTATCAACCCAGCCAGTCAAACAGGCACCGAGGAGGAATGCGTCGCGAAAGCGAGAACAAAGAGAGAAGGGCTATTCTTCCCGCGTTTGTGGCCTCCCCTTCGGGGACGAGAGGGCAAGCTGCGAGGACACAGAGTGACAGGTGTCAGCAGAGGGCAGTGTATGTCTGGCGCCCTTTGTCGTCCTCGGCGAAGCGCGAGGGCTTTCGGACTGCGACCCCATCGAGGGCGCATTAGGAACTAATCAATTTGCCACACCGATCAGTAACTTGTTTGTATGTAAACGTGAAGCATCTTTTTTTCTTTTATTAGTTTTAAGAAGTCTTGCTTTTAAAGTTATAAGTTAAGTGTTAGGCTCCGATTTTCTGTGTCGTACAAGCCAGTTAACACGAAGGAAAGCGTGAATCAGGTTGCGAAGGTGGTGGCTCTTGACCGCGCTGATTTTGTAGGTAAGCATTGAGATTTGGGGTTTGCGAAGGCATACCTTAGTTTTGTAATTGAATGCTTACAGTATAGGGCGTGTATCAGTTACCACTGTAAAAATCTTCATTGAAGCGCGTTTGTAGAAACATTTTTAGTGTTTTCGCGCGTAGATAGAGTGTAGCTTTTGCTTTTCAGGTTTTAAATACCACTCTATGAATTAGTTTAACCGCCGTATTCAGAAATGCAACTTAGCTTGAAGCCCATGCTTGACTTGATTTAAAGGACGCCTGGCGTGAACATGCCATGGACACTCACTGCGTTTGCTTCGGCACGTTCACAATAGGCGTCACTTAACTCAAGTCAAGCATGGACTTGAAGCGAAGTTGCATTTCTGAATACGGGGGTAAAGCCCGGCCCACATGGAGCGATTTTCTTGCGAAAATCTGGCGAACGGCCGCGCGCGGCGTCCCCCTGGCGGCCGGCGGCTGTTCGCCCGGCGGCCGGCGGCTGTTCGCCGACGATCAAGGTGGGCTAAATATTTTCGCCGGCGATCCGCCGCTCGCCGGAAGCGGCGAGTGGCGCGGACCAATCAGGGCGCGGTCGCGTCCGACTTCCGGCCGCCACATTTGACTTGGCTAGCCAGCCAAAGAACATGGCGACGAAAGCTGCGCGAATCGCGTACAACGATCGGCTGATCATAGCCGTCCAGGCGCGACCAATATTATGGGATTGCTGCCACCCAGAGTACAAGAACTCACGGAAAAAGATCGTCGTGTGGCGTTGTCCGGACCGGTTCACAGCGCAGCTGGGCGTTTTCTGCGACTACTGAAAGGATGTGTCCGCGACCTTCTTGAGCAATTACTTCGAGTGCAAACTGGGAACGGATGTTTGCAGAACGCACAATTACCGCAGCACCTCTCATAAAACCGCGGATATCGCGGCTACGGTACAGTACACTGTAGCTACGGCATCTGTGGCTACGGTACCGCGGCGGCTGAACACGATTGCCACTGCACAGCGTGGCCAGCCCCAGCGATTATTCCGCGTCCTGCAGTCCATGTTTTGATAAAAAGTGACAGAAATTGTCAAATGGACATTAAACCTAGATAATAAGTCGTTTTATTTACCGCGATTACATAAAAAATGGTTTAATTGCAGATACAAAACTATTTTTTCACTGCATTTTACTGGGAACGAAATCACGCTGTTCTAGCAACACTGAAATCGTGGCGGCGACGGCCGCCTGTTTTTCGCCGCATGTGGGTGCAGCACGGCGGCGGCACGCTGGCGATCAGCCGCGCTGGTGCGGGCCGCGCGAAGTTCGCCGTGAAAGTTCGCTCCATGTGGGCCGGGCTTAAGAGTTGAAGCGGTCACCAAGCCAAGTATATTTCGCCTTAGAGGCGCTGGTACTGGCTGGTAGCAATGACCGAAAGAGCAACTTTGTCCCTTTGACCTTTGTCGATCGCAGTCACGGGTCCCGTGGTTCGAAAGTGCGCCTTTGTTTCTTGTCCTGTGAAGACTTGTGAATCACGTGCCACTAAGGCGAATTCTCACTTTGGAGAGGCGGAGTTAGAGGACGCGGAACACGTTACCGGGAGAGGGTCCCGATTCTTTCTATTCATACCGGGTGACATGATTTACAGCGGTCGTACAGAGTCATTTCGAGAGGGAGGAACAAGGGTGGCTTAGAGCAGCCTCTGCTTGAGGTGGTCGAAAGCTAGCGGCACGCGAAGATGCCTATGGCATATGAAAGAGAACCTGTGCAGTGCTAAGGTGGGCTACTCATAAGCTTGTCCGCTATTTGGCTGGTAGGCAATTTAACTAACTGCCCGTTGTGACAACCGCGAAGTCTGTCTTAGATGGTCGCTTACTGCGACGGTGTCGCTCAGTCAAGCATAATTTTCAGTTTCCTCACAACGGGGTAGAGAAATGAACAGGCGGATGTCATCAGCTTTTGAGTTTTTTTGGTGGAGCTTGGCTCTTCAACAGTATGCCTTCGATATTCGTTATAAGAAGGGTAAACTTAACGGCACTGCCGAAGGTCTGAGTCGTTCCCCCTAGAGTAGCGAAAACCTCATGCTCACTCTGGTTTCAGCGTCATTTCGACATTAGTAATTTTTTGTACGTTTTTTTTTTCGCGTAGTTGTAGTTGATCGTTAGCGGATTCAGTAATCATGTCATAACGCTTTTGGTAAATGGCTGTTTTAGTGTTTGAGGGGGAGGACGCTCGAAAGGGATGAGAAGGCAGTAGCAGTTTTCTTTTTTTTTTTTTGTAAAGCCTGGTGTGTCTTGGTGGAGAGTGGCCTTGTGCTCGTTTGTGGTTGTGGGTCCGGCACTGTTCTGGAGTGATTGCGTGCCCAAACAGGAGACCAAAAGTTGCGAGACCTGTTTGCAAGCCCTGTTTCACCGGTCCGGACCAGGGAGAGAAGGCCTACAAGAGTGCCCCGAGAACTGATGAACGACTCCAGGGAATCTGCAAGCTACGAACCAAGGGTTCGTCACCACAGAGGGAAATTCTGCTGCTGAAACGCCGATCCCTCGCCCAGTGGCTGCTGGCCCCTACGCGTCGGGATCTTCTTCCCCCGCCGGAGATGCTGTTACGGTTGACGTATGACAGCCCGTTCAAAAGGATTAACGGAGGATGTCTCCCCAACGTGCTTGGTTGTCGCGGGCGGGACGCAGTAGTGGCTGATCCCTTTGTGTGCATGTGCGTGGAGGGCGAATAGGCCTGCCTTCCACGAATAACTTCTTCAGGAGCCTCGGGTTGCCGCCAGCGGAGGCAAGCCCGGGTAACGTCGCCTAGGGGAGAGGGAGCTTCCCACCTTCCGCGAATGACGTTCTTCGGGAGCCTCGGGTTGCCACCAGCGGAGACAAGCCCGGGAAACGTCAGCTTGGGGAGAGGGAGCTGCTGCCGCATCCGCCCGACTGGGCTTGCCTGTCACGTGACTTGAGCGAAATCCCGCCTCATTGTTAGAGGGCCTATTTAAGCGGCCCCGCCATGTATTTTTATTCATTCTATTCTCTTATTTTTCCATCCTTCATCAACATGAAATAAACCGTGCAAGTTTCGCACTTAAAATCGTCTCGCCCTGCCTCGTCGCCATGATCTACCGGACGCCTGCAGCCTGCCGGCAGCGCTACACTACCTAGAAGTGAAGCCGGTCGAGGTTGTAGTAACCGGCGCCCCAACAACTGGTGGATCTCGGTAGGATGGAACCGGACATCAACGCGAGTCCCAACAAGAGATAAACCGACCCAATTGATCTTTCCACCGTTGCCATGGGTAGGTAACCCGCCATCAGGACTCCCGAAGAGGATTGCGGGTACGAAGAGCGATGGAGGGAGCAGCGATTGAGTGTAATCGTCGACGGCGTGCCGACACAATGCCTCCATATTATACATGTCGTTATAGGAGGCGTTGGCCGATACAAATGCGGCGTCCGACAAGCGTGCCCGCGTGACGGCACGTAAGCGACGAACGAGAGCCGACGACGCATATCGTGAGTCGGAGAACGCCGCAAAGCGCCTTCGGCGCTAAGGTGCGAACTAGGAAGAGTTGAAGGGCGCGTACGCCAGGTTCCAAAGAGAGTTTCTCGATCGTTATTTCGGCTCGAACTGTAACGTGGGCGACAGACTGTGGCTCGATAACGACCTCACTAAGATGGGCGGCGTGAGGGACGACCAGAAGCTGCAACGTGCGTTGGAGGTGTTAACGCGGTGCTTCTCCAGCAAGTGTGTGTCCGACTTTCCTGTCTGCGGTACGCGTAAAGAGGCTCTGCTAAAGGGGGTGGTTCCGCGTTCGGAGATCAAAGTAAAGCCGCTTGCACAGGCCATCGATGGCGGCGCTATCAAAACTGGCGCCAAAACCGCTCGGAGACGGGGTATAAAGATCATGGCCGATTGGGTGCCCTTTGAGTTGCGCACCGTCACTCTGGATAGAAAGACGGGATTGAGCTGCCGACGCAAGCAGTTCCCCGTGGTTCTGGCCAGTGCGGTCACCGTTCAGCTACTCAGAGGAGGTGTACGAGAACGACGTTATTACCCACAAAAGCTAGTGTGCGTGACGTTTAGTCGGTGCACCAACGTGAACCGTGTCTACCTCCTCACCAACGTCAAGGGTGATCAAATCTTTTATCATGCAAAAGAGAACGTGACCGCGACCTACAGGATGAGTTTAGGCGGTTGAACAAACACCACGTTCCTACCGTAACGAAGGCGTACGCTGCTCGACTCAGCGAACCACATTCGCTCGCACTTGCCGCGATGAGCGTGAGGTCGCTCAGTCTTCACGCCCCGGATCTGACCCACGATGCCGTGCTCAGAAAGACGCCTCTAATGTGTGTGTCGAAGACATGGTCCGATTCCGTCTTTCAAGTGGACGGCCACACATCTGTCGAGAGCGACCGACTTGTCGACTCGCGAGCAGGCGGCGTTGCGATCTATGTAAACAACACGGCCACGCCATACGTCCTATCGCCGACCAGAGAGAGCGCTACCGTAGA
Source organism: Dermacentor silvarum (assembly GCF_013339745.2). Lineage (NCBI taxonomy): Eukaryota > Metazoa > Arthropoda > Arachnida > Ixodida > Ixodidae > Dermacentor > Dermacentor silvarum. The sequence continues at coordinate 60,961,015 of NC_051156.1, forward strand.
GTGCGCTGACGTATGCGCCGTACAAACGAGGGACAGAATACATCAAAGCGGGACATAAAGGTCTTTATGAGTGACAACTTTGGGTGGGTCAAACCAGTAAGGTCCCGTCGTCATTGTGGGCCACTTCAACGTGGATGTGTCCCGCCCAGACGGAAAGTGGTTCCTGGCGTTTCTCTTGGAGCGGTTCGGCGGTCGTCAATGTTAAGCCCAGACCACACGTAGTCTGTTTCACACTTAGGGGAAATCTCGGAGCGCATTGCATCGCGATGCGGCGAGCGCTGGAGTCGGGTGCCGGAAGCAGCTCGCGCAGGCGCAGACGCTCGAGGCGCGTTATCTTGTGTCGAGCTGTCGACGCGGTTGGCGGCCAGCCCTAGGAGGATATAAAAAAAAACTGCTCCTCCCAGGGCCAGCCGCGTCGAGCAGTCGACGCGGTTCAAGATAACGCACCTCGAGCGTCTGCGCCTGCGCGAGCTGCTTCCGGCACCCGACTCCAGTGCTCGCCGCATCGCGATGCATGTGCTCCGAGATTTCCGCTAAGTGTGAAACAGACTGTACACTTGCGGACGCGCGCGAGCTGGTGTCCGCGCGCCCACGCATGCACATACGCTGCGGCACGGCTCGTACGCGTCGAAATCTCGGTGAAGAGCTTGGGCTGCCTCGCGCCGGCGCGCATGGCTACGCGGTTACAGCGCCGTACATTCAACTCTCAGTGAAGCAGATTTATATGATGCAAGAAAGTGCTTTTTCTTTCATTTTCGCAATGATTTAACAGCTCTGAAAAGAAAACAATTACGTTTAGAAATATTGAAGCTACACCGTGGTACGGACTGGCTTTCTCCGGCTAGATTTCGTTTTCTATACCGGAAGTATATTTTCCCACAGGGACCAATCACAACGTGCCGCTTCCGAAACATCCGGTAGGTTTTGGCGCCAGTTTTGATAGCGCCGCCATGACTCGCGCACCTCGCAAGAATGGCAGCAGTAGAAGAAATTTACATAGATAATAAACGCCTAATCTCTACTGTAGAGGCCGGCTGTCTTTGTGGCTCACTCGACACAAGGACCACAATATCCCCCAGGTAGAAGCTGCACTGTGGAAGGAAGTGGCAGTGATAATTCTGTCCGGTGTACAAGGTAATTTTAGCAGGGAAGAAGTTTAGGCGTGTTGGTAGGTCATTGTAATTTTAACTGGGATTCATAGCGCTAAAACGACACAAGAACGAGGAAGAACACGGGACATCGTCGTCCTTGTGTCGTTTTAGCGCTATGAATCCCAGTTAAAAGGACAAGGTAAGCTTGCTGGAGTTCTTCGCTGTTGCTTGCAAATTTTTTTAAATTGAACTAGTCTTTTGCACAGACGGTGTCACCGCCGTGCCAAAACGATGGAAGTCGCTTCGCGACAAATTCCGACGCTGCTTCAACGAAGCGACGTCTCAGAAAAGCGGAGCGCGAGTCGAGGAAGACAGCGAATGCTCCTGGCCCTTTTTCTAACTCCTAATGTTTCTCCGGGACACAATGGAAACGAGACCGTAAGTTTAATGACGTGTTGATGTTGTCAGTTAGAGGAAAACCCGTGCATCGCCTTGCTCGGTCAGACTATCTTATTGGACTGCTGTTGGTTCGAAATTCACAACTTCATAAAAATTACCAGGATGATAATCAACCCACGTAGTGCTGTTGATTATCAGGCAATTTATTCTTAATTTATAAGTTGATTATAATCAAACTCAGACGAATTTACTTCTCATACGTACTTTATAAGAATGGGGAATCATGCATGCCATTGATTCCCAAAGAATTTCAAGACACCATCCCAAGGCCCTTTACTTCTAACGTGAATTGTTGCCTATAGTGCTTCTCAATCACAGCCCAGTAGCTCTAGCGAGTGCCCACATTCAGTCCACTGTCTCCCGAATTTCACGCCTTGCGTGGAGAATCGCGTTCGACCTGCTTCCCTTGCCAAACGCTTGTGTTTATATGCCACCAGCCACTCTTTTATAGTGTTCAAAGTTATGCCTCAATTCTCAACGCTCTGTGGCAGAAGGTTAGGACATCATAGGTTTTATTATCCAGCTAACATACATGAATTCAACATCAGCTTGGACAAGTGAAAGAGTGATGAATTCCATGTATTTTGTAATATTAACTGTAAAGGTATCAATTAACCTCAATGAATGACATGTGTGGCTATCATTAGCTCGTAAAGCACACGTTTTCATCCAATGGCACTGTAGTGTTTGTTTTGCATGCCCAAAATAGTACTGTGTGCTTTTTGGACATGTAAATGTTTACTCCACACCGCATATTTCTAAAAATCCTAATATTTAGATCGCACGAACATTGCTTTCGCCACCAGTGCGAAATGGCTAATTTAAGGGATCAGAAACATAAGTCATACTTCCGAAGTTCTAAAATTAATTTTTTGCAGTAAGGAAAGTATCTTGCGTTCACTGAAATGTACAATGTGCTATTCAATAAAATGACGATTTAACTAGAATACATGTAAAAGATGACACTAGAATGCTCTGTGTCTTCATGTTCCATGTTTTATTGATATGTTTGGACGGGGAGTTGAACAGTTTAGTTAACGAACTTTATTTTCAGATTGCTTTACACATTATTTGAAATATGCACAGTCAAAAATATCTACAACGAACATCCCTTTTTTCAAATGTATCAGCACATCAGGCAACTTCTAAATGCTGAGCCAGCGGGGACCTGTCGCAGCAAGCCACGACGACCTGGAGGAAGGGCCCACTGCAGACGAGCTTTTTGATGACATGTGCCACTTCGGCCATGCAGGGTACGTGCAGGTGCACGAGTTGGTGGTGATGTCAGTGGTGTCAGTGCCATCAGTGGCAACGCCTGCACCTCGAGCACAGGCGTCCTCAGTGGCGTCGTCCACGGGCACGCCTACAAGCAGAAAGAGAAAAGCAAATGCTGATGATCTGTTGGCGCAGCAGCTTGGGCGTGTCACCATTGCTCTTGAAAACACAAAGCCAACAGATTACATCGAAGAGTCTGCGATGACACTTGTTCCACTTAGGAAACGAGTGAGAAGAGAAAGACAAACGGACATGTACATTAAGATTTTGAATGTGATTAAGGAATTAACTGACTATATTTTTCTCATACTCAGCACTTTTTAATGCAGCTTCAGAGTGCCGATGACATATTGGCAAGGCAAAGAAACAGACAACAAAGATCAATGTTTATGCTATGTGTTAATTTTGCTTGTCCATTTGTTATCTGGAAGGCTCAGTGAAACTACCAAGCAGCCCATCAAGACAGCATGTTTGCTAAGTATGTTTGTTTTCGTACTTTTGTATATTTACTTGTACATTTAATCCAGCCATTTGCATATTGCATTTCGTCTGCTCAGAAATGATATCTTTATTTAGTTTTTCTTGTGTGGCACTTATTAGTGTTTTTGTCTTGGATAGGTTTCCATGCGTTCAATTTGCACTTATTTATGTGCTTTTGATGTTTCTTTACTTTTATTTTCCGATTGTTAAGCCATCCTTATATAATGTGATACATTTTAACTAGTCAGTGCTTGCATGTGCCGTTGCCCTATACAATGATGTTCCCAACAGCCAAGTTACGGAAACCAAGAAAAATGTTAGCATTTGCTCAAAGCACATTTTTCCACGTACTCGAACTGTTATTTTTTTCCGCTGTGTTAAGTTCTGCATACTGTACGTTCATCTCTCACCTCTCATATGTTTTTTTATGTTCTGTATTATATGTTGTGATGTTCCGTTCTTCATTTTTAACATTCTGGCTGCTTGTCACTGATACTTTTATTTTGGTGTTATGTTCTGGATTACTATTCATGTGTTCAATTTGCACAGATTTATATGTGCTTTTAATGTTTATTGTTTATTTTTATTTTAAAATTTCTAATCATCCTTACATACTGTGATATATATTAACTCGTCAATGATTTCATGTGCCATCCACTTGTGCAATACTATTATCGAGAGCCAAATTATGGAAATCAAGAAAGATGCGTACCTCCATGTACTCATAGACTATCTTTATTGCGTGGAATTGTGTATTACTGTACTTTTATCTGTCACCTCTCGTATGCTTCCTTTTATGTTCTGTCTTTTACTGCTCTATTCTGATACCGCATTCTCCATTTCTTGACATGCAGGTTGCTTGTCACTAATATTTTTATGTTGTTTCCGTGTTCAATTTGCACTTATTGACTTATGCCTCTTTTTTTCCTATTTGAACCCCTCCGTAAACTGTGTGACACATTTCAATTCTGAATACTTGCATTCGCAATACTCTTTGCAACAGCATAGCTGTGTAAACCCAAGAAAAATGCCAGCAGTAGCTGGGTATCCTTAAATAAATGTCGGTGTATTTTTTGTGCTTGGAAATAAACGCTTTCACAATACGCAAGATGTTTTCGGTTTGGGTGGTTGCGAATACCACAGTTTAAATAAATTTCTCCTCCAAATCAAACCTGCAGTCACCGTCAAGTAGATGGTGTACACAATTCACAACATGGTAAACAAGTTGATAACACTGACATCTTTTTCTTGCACAGGTGCCACAAAATTGATACGCAAACAGCACCACTGCTAAGCGACAGTGAGCAGCAATGATGAATGATTGAAGGAACGTTATGTTGCTTTTGCTATTTTGAGAAACGCTTACCATCATTGTAGCTGAAAGAAATGCTGCTCACGTAGAGGCTTCAAAGCACCTTCTTTTCAAACGCCTGGTTGGTGCCACTGCCACGGAACTTCACCTGCATTGCTGCAAAAATAGGATGTGAAGAGGTTCCTGGCATGTGCAGCTTCACTGCCATAATTTCGTGAACGTCTTGATTGAAGGGGGAACATTGCTGTATTCTATTTTCTCCCGACGCAGCTTGGATGCTTTGACGCCAGTGTCCTGGTACAAGTTCTCTAAACTTGTCCTCTTGGTCTCTGTATTTGTCAGACCGTGGACTGAGGACCGTTAAGAAGTTGTGCAAGACGCAGGCAGCCTTCACAACGAAATCCACGTTTGTGTGTGTGTGTGTGTGTGTGTGTGTGTGTGTGTGTGTGTGTGTGTGTGTGTGTGTGTGTGTGTGTGTGTGTGTGTGTGTGTGTGTGTGTGTCGGGTTTTTGGCACAAAAGCAACTGTGGCTATCTTGCGCCAAACACAAGGTTCCGGTTAGCGCAAACTTCGGATGTTATTAAGTATGTTTATGTTATTTACGTAGGGTATTAAAGCACACGTGTCTTATAGTTTCTTTAATATTTGTGCAGCTTTTAGAAATGTGATTGCATGTTTTAGTTCTACTTCAGGTTCGTCCCCAATTAATAGTGCACGGTGAAAAGGTATGTTTTTTCATATATGTGATGAAAGATCTGCTTCCGTTCTCGTTCTAGTTTCGGACAAGAGATGGGAAAATGATTTACGGATGAATATTCTCCACAATTCTCACAAGTTGGTTGTTGTTGTTCTTTATGTAGAAGGAAGTTGTGGGTCAGGTGTGTATGTCCGATTCGAAGTCGGCATAAAACTACTTCCATGAAGCGTTCTTGGTGTCTACAAGATTGCCATTCACCAAGTGTTGGTTTGATGACATGGAGTTTGTTATTTATGCTTTCGTCCCACCTTAATTGCCATTTTTGATTCAGTGCTTGCCGAAATTCTGCTATCTAGTCGGTTGACGGTATTTCTAAGTGTTTGATGGGATTATGTTTTGCTATAGCTGCACACTTATCTGCCTTTTCATTTCCGCTTATCCCGACATGGCTTGGTACCCAGCAGAATATTATGTCTCCCATGATTGGTTGCTTCTACTATAGCTTTTAGTATGTCTCCTATAATTGGTAAACTGTGTTTTTTGGATGCTAAAGATTGAAGTGCGCTCAGGGAATCGCTGTAAATAACTGTGTTATGGTTGTTGTCTTCTATTGTTTTGGTTACCGCTAGGTAGAGTGCGAAAAGTTCGGCAGTGAAGATTGAGGCATGACTTGGTAGACGTACACTTTTTTCCCACCCTATTCCAATAACTCCGCAGCCAACGTGTTCGTGTGTTTTAGATTCATCCGTGTAAAACTCTGTGAAGTCCCGGTATTTTTCTTGGATGGCGTAGAACTCTTGGATCAGGTGCTCCCGTGGTACTTCGCTCTTCTTGAAGCTTGTTAACGAAAAATCGCAGGTGGTACGCAGGTTATTCCATGGAGGTAGTGCTTGGGGTCTTTTTAAAACATGCAAATATTCCTGTGGGATATTTAATTTTCTGCATATTTCTTCAAATCTAAGGCAAAGCGGTCTTATAGTAGAGGGTCTGTTGGTATGAAGGGTTCTTGTTTGGCACTGCGTAATAATGTTAAAACACGGTTGTGAAGGTAATGTGCGGATTTTTAGTGAATATGCAACCAAAAGCAAAGAGCGTCTGTCATCTAGAGATGGTTCCTTAACTTCTACACATAGGCTAGCAACTGGAGATGTTCTATACGCACCTGTGGCAAGTCGGAGGGCAAGGTTATTTATGCACGGGATCTAGTTTTCTAAGATATGACGGCCTTGCTGATCCGTACACAACTGAGCCATAGTCAAGAATGCTACGCACTAACGATCGGTATAAGTGTAGGATGCACGTTCTGTCCGAGCCCCAGCGTTTTCGAGATACAATCTTTAGTAAGTTAAGTGCCTTATTTGCTTTTGTTTTTAATGAGTTTATATGGCGGATGAAACTTAGTGATTTATCAAACACGAAACCTAGGAATTTGTGTTCCTTTTTCACGGGCAGTACATGTTTATTGAGGTGTAGATTAGGGTCTGGCTGGAGTCTTCGTTTGCGTGAAAACAACACAGCCAACGTTTTCTCGTTTGAAAATCGGAACCCATTTTTGTCTGCCCATTCACACAGTCTGTTTATAGTTAGCTGTATCAGCCGTTCGCAGGTGTTAATGTTGGAAGAACGGCAAGCTATTTCTAGGTCATCCACGTATATAGAATGTTCGACGGAGCTGGGTATTATCTTTGCGATTGAATTCATTTTAACTATAAAGAGGGTTGTACTTAGGATGCAACCCTGTGGTACACCATTTTCTTGTATAAAAATGCGCGAGAGGGTTGTGCCAATGCGTACCTGAAAGGTGCGGTTTGAGAGAAAGTCAGCTAAGCTGTTCAACATTCTACCTTTTATTCCCATATCCGCCGAGTCGCGTAGAATTCCGAACTTCCAGGTAGTGTCGTAGGCCTTTTCGAGATCGAAGAAGACTGCTAGACACTGTTGTTTATGTATAAATGCTTCTCGTACTGTGTTTTCTAGCCGGACTAAATGGTCTAATGTTGATCGCGTCTTTCGAAAGCCACACTGGTTAGTATCTAGTAGGTTACGGTGCTCTAGGGTGAACATTATTCTGACATTTACTATACTTTCAAATGACTTGGCCAGACAGCTTGTCAGGGCTATTGGACGGTAGCTATTAGGTAGAGTATGTGGTTTTCCTGTTTTCAAGAAAGGGATGATTACAGCCTTCTTCCATGCTTGCGGTATTGTGCCCGTAACCCACAATTTGTTAAAGAACTTGAGTAAAGCAGTTGTTGCGTCTTCAGATAAGTGTTGAAGCATTGCGTAATGAATGTTATTAGGCCTTGTGCTGTTTGCTTGCGTGTAGCAAGTGCGTTACGTAGTTCGTCTGTACTAAATAGACTATTATACTCTTCCTTCGTACCACCTCTGGTAGGTAGCTTCTGTTTTTCTATTGTGCTTTTGTAAGGAAGGAAAGTCGTATTGTAGTTTGATGAGCTTGACACTTGGGCAAAATGTTCCCCTAAAATGTCCGCCTGCTCTTGAAGTATAGTTTGAATACCAGGAGGAGTTAACAGAGGGATTGTGTAGGCTGTGTAATCGCCGTTCATTTTCCGTACACCCTCCCAGACTTTTCTGGTTGGTGTCGAGCTATTGATAGAGGATACAAAGTTTTGCCAGGAGGTTTTTTTCTGCCCTTCTACGGATGTAACGTTCTTGAGCTCGGGTTTGTTTGAAGTTTATTAGGTTGGCATACGTTGGGTACCGCACAAAGAGCGATGGAACGAAAAATCTTAGGACTAACGTTAAGAGACAGGAAGACAGCGGTGTGGATCAGAGAACAAACGGGGATAGCCGATATTCTAATTGACATTAAGCGGAATGGAGCTGGTCAGGCCATGTAATGCGTAGGATGGATAACCGGTGGACCATTAGGGTTACAGAATGGATACCAAGAAAAGGGAAGCGCAGTCGAGGTCGGCAGAAAACCAGATGGGATGATGAAGTTAGGAAATTTGCAGGCGCAAGTTGGAATACGCTAGCGCAAGACAGGGGTAATTGGAGATCGCAGGGAGAGGCCTTCGTCCTGCAGTGGACATAAAATATAGGCTGATGATGATGATGATGTTGGGTACCTCCTGAAGGTGCCCCAAGCCTTATTTTGCTTCTTTTTTGCAGTACGACACTCTTCTGTCCACCACGGTTTTCGGTTTTCTCGTGCCAAACCTGATGTTTGGGGTATCGACACAGATGCCACTTGAAGAAGGCAGACAGTAAATCTTTCATTTATTTCCTCTACGCTAAAGCTTTCGTCGTATTCCTTTTCTAATGCGGCATGTGTCGTGTAGAGTGTCCAGTTTGCTAGGTGTAGTTTCCACCGCCGTGGTTTAGTAGGTGTTGGAGTTGGTTGTGTGAGATGTTGTGATGATTATGTTGTGGGCGCAGGTCAGCCAGACGCACAAGAAAGCAACCAGAGACACAAAGAGACGTATTTATGACACGAACGGCACATGGGACGAATACGGGAACACGAACTATACAGATAACTGGGTTAACTGTCACTGGCGAGCACTCACAGTTCTAATCAGGAGTCCGGCCTTGTGGCGACGGCTCGGCGGACTTGGCTCTGACGGCGGTGGGTATACGGGCGGCGGTTGAAGCTCAGGATGGCTCCAGGACGTAGCCTGGTTCCGGAGCGTTAGCTCTGGGTCATAGCCCGAGCTCGGCACCGTAGCGGTGGGATGAGAGCCGGGGCGAAGCCCAGCACAGCAGTGGGTGAAAGCCGGGGCGGCGCCCGGTTCGGAAAACAGGACCAGGGCTCTGGGTCGTAGCCCGAGCCTGGAAGCACGGCAGCGGTCGTGCGAGCGGGGACGAGGCCCAGCTCCGCAGGACCCGCGTCGATGGTAGAAGCCGGGGCGGCGCCCGGTTTGCGGAACAGGACCAGGGCTCTGGGTCGTGGCCCGAGCCCGGCAACACGGCAGCGGTCGTGCGAGCGGGGACGAGGCCCAGCTCAGCAGGACCCGCGACGATGGTAGAAGCCGGGGCGGCGCCCGGTTCGCAGTGCAGGACCGGGATGCCGGGACGTGGGCCGGCGTTCGGTCCGCTCCATCTCGCTGCACTGCCCGTTCTGTCAGCCTGGCTGCCCCGTCGTTCCAGATGGTCTCTCCCGGCACGCGCACTGACCACGCGCACCAGCGACGCCCACTCCCGCGCTTTTCGGCCCCGCACGCCGAACACCAGCACAGAAAAGCCCGCGCATTTCAACTCTCGGCCCCGCACACCGAGCACAAACATTAAATTGACGTCCTCCTACCACACTTCCCCCCTGTTCAAGAACGACGCGGCAGTGAGGTAGGACGCGTCGAATAAACACATGTAACGCAAAACACTGAGTGCCGCAATCGTCATGCGAGGTGTACAGCACAGTCTTCGGTTTAGCAAGCAGTACCTCCCTTGAGGGTCTTTCTAGTGGTCAGGTCACGTCGCTGGTATTTTGTCCGACGATGCCGACGGCGTCGACGATGCCGATTTACGACGGTGCTGACGACGTCAATGTCCTTTTTTTATTTATTTTATTGCGATAGCAATTATATGGACACTCAAAAGCAGATTTCTGCCGTCGGCGTCGCCGTCGGCGTCGCCGTCGCCGTCGCCGTGAGGTTCCGTATGACGTCATTTGGAGATAAAATCGTCGCCGCGCGCCGAACGCTGTATGTGCGAGTGAAAGGGCGCGAGGGGCGCGTCTTTCACGGGGAGTGAACGCACGGCGGAGAACAAACGCGCGTTCTGCGCCGTGCTCGCTTAAGGGCTGCAGAAGTAGGCGTCTCTTTTCTCCTTTACAATCACCATATATGTAGAGCAAACGCGCCTTCTTCGGACGCGCGAGAGGCCGTGGGGGAGGGGGAGGGAAGGGAGGCGACGTTTAGCTGCGGCACCAAGTGCCTATTTATATCAGAGGCTCCAGCAACAGTCACCAACGCCGCACGCATTTTGAGCTAACGCGGGCAAAACGCCGATGGCGTCGACAACAGTTCTGCGTGTTGTTGCTACCAAAGCCGCTCACCTTACTTCGTATGACATTGCTGTGTTGCTATCGCATTCATTGCTTCGCCCTTAGGGCGAAACTGTGACATTTTCTTTTTTTATTTACACGATACTGCAGACCTCGTTGGTCCAAGCAGGATGGGCAAAAATAAAACAGAATATTCGGAACGCCAAGAAACAATACTGCAAGTCAATAAAATACAGGGTTATTCACTAACAGCAGACAGGCAGAATATGGAAAACATGAATAGGATACAATTTATACAATGTTGGCAATGGAATTCACAAAATTTTCACTTTGAAACACATCTTCTGGTAATGAATTCCATTCCGTGATTGTTCGCGGGAAGTATGAATAATTATGTTGGTTAGTCCGAGCAAAGTAAGGGGCTAAGGTGAAATTATGTTTGTGGCGGGTTTTCCGTGTGACTGAGGGCGTGACGTAAGGGTTTGGAGAAATTCCAAATTTTCTATAAGGTAAGAAGGGAAGAAGGTGTTTCGGTAACAGGTGCGTTGCCACGAAGTGGGGCACGGCCGACTAGATGTCGAGGTACAATCCGCTGGCAAACGTCGCAGGTCTTCACATACCTCTTGGTCTCGGACTGCACTCCTGGCCAGTAAAATTCAGTGAGAATGCGGTCAGTGGTCCGAGTTATGCCTCGGTGCCCTGCGAGAATTCCCTCGTGTGCGCGTTGGAGCACCATCTGTCTCAGCTGTCTAGGGACGACAAGCTGTTCCAATTCCTTCCCGCTTACTAGCTTGTGTCTCCGATATAGAACTCCTTCTGACAAGTAATAACGAGTCTCTTGATTGTTCACAACTGTCTTCCCGACATCCTCATAACATTGTCTTAGGGACTCGTCATTTCTTTGCAAGTTCTCGAGAGACGCTTTGTCTACAGCTGCGACGGAGGGTTTTAGTACTGGCAGCTTGGTATTGGGACGTGCTGGAGTTCCCTCTTCTGCTGCAGCGCTATCACCCAGGAAGTCCCTTGGGTCTTCTACATGGCAAGGCGGCAAGCTCGAGTCTTGTTGTGGCGTCTTCTTTGTGGACGAAAGTTGAGAACACTTCCCGTGGGTTCCAGGTACATGTTGAGGGTCCTCCGCTGGAGTGCGTACTAATGGAATCGACGGATTGTCTACGTCTCTCACAGTGCTATCTGCTTGGTACATTCTGCGATGCAGCTGTCGATGATGTGGAGTTACTTGAGTACTCGGGTCAACACCTCCGACGTTCCGCAACACCTCATCGTAAAGGGGGTTCGGCATGCACTTAGCACGCACAATGCCTTTGAGGAAGGGCGTGTCTAGAAAGACTACTGCCTTTGGCAAATAATGTACAGTCCCGTCTAACATAAATACTGGGCCTTTTGTTCCTGTCAATCTTTTCTTCGGAACGAGTCCTTGCCGTACAATTACAGTATTGCAGCCTGTATCTCTGAGCACGGTTACGGTCTTACCCTCGAGACATCCTTTGGCCACTGGCAATGCCTCTTCATCATATGCCCATGTCGTATTCACCACTGGAATGATTTCTCTGCTTTGGAGAACGACGTATCGCACTCCTGGCATCCCGGTCTCGTTCGCTTCTCCGGTTGACAGCACGCATGACGCTTGTTGCCTTTCTTGCGTCTCTCCTGTCTCGCCTGGAAAACCGGTCTTGCCACTCGACCAGCCAGTTGCTGACGGGCTATTTCTCGTCCGAGACCAGCACTCAGATGCCCAATGACCTGTCTTGTTGCACAAGAAGCATTGAGTGTGGCCTCTTGGCGGTCTCTTAGCGGACTCTGTCTGGCGACTTATCTCTCCATTGTCCTTATACGCCTTGTCCTCGCTCAGACTAGAAATACCCTGGGCCTCCAAGAAATAATCGGCATGCTGTGCGAGCATGCTAAGTTTCTTGCAGCTTCTTTCCTTGAGGAATACTCGCAACGCAGGGGAGCATCCTTTCATAAATTGCTCTGAAATTATTAGGTCACGAAGAGCGTCGTAACTTTTTTCGACCTTCGCCATTTCCATCCAGCGGTCGAAATGACCCGCTAGGCGAGAAGCATACTGGAGACCCGTCTCCTTCTGGTTTTGCTTTACGAAATTTCTCGCGGTAACCTTCGGCGGTATACCGGAATCGCAGCAACAGCGTAGCCTTCAGCTGATCATAGTCTGAGGCGGAAGCGGAATCAAGCCGACTAATCACAGCTAAAGCTTCTCCTGTCAGGCATAAACTGAGCGATAGGGCCCATTTACTTCGAGGCCACTCTTGAGACGCTGCGACGCGCTCAAAACGTTGCAGATAGGCGTCGAGATCATCTCGCGCTTCATTAAATGGTGGCAATAACTTGTGGGGACTACAGCCATCCACCATAGCTGGTACAGCCGCGTCGCCGCTCACCGGTAGCGCATTAGAACTGGCTGCCTGTTCTTGAAGCTTGAGCTTCAGCTGCAACACGCGTTCCTCGGCTCGTAGCCGTTTTTCTTCTAGCTCGATGTTCACGCGCTGATCGTCACGAGCTTGGGCGCGAAGGTCCCTCTCTGTCGCACGTTCCGCGTCAACCCATTCGCGAAGAGCGGCGCCAGCTAAGCCCATGTCCTTGCCGATCGCGTACAATCTCTCAATATCCATGGTCTCCCCTCGTGCGCCTAGCTGTCGGCAAGATGTTAAAGCCGATCCTGGCAGGCTCGCCAAAATTGTGATGATTATGTTGTGGGCGCAGGTCAGCCAGACGCACAAGAAAGCAACCAGAGACACAAAGAGACGTATTTATGACACGAACGGCACATGGGACGAATACGGGAACACGAACTATACAGATAACTGGGTTAACTGTCACTGGCGAGCACTCACATTTCTAATCAGGAGTCCGGCCTTGTGGCGACGGCTCGGCGGACTTGGCTCTGACGGCGGTGGGTATACGGGCGGCGGTTGAAGCTCAGGATGGCTCCAGGACGTAGCCTGGTTCCGGAGCGTTAGCGATGGGTCATAGCCCGAGCTCGGCACCGTAGCGGTGGGATGAGAGCCGGGGCGAAGCCCAGCACAGCAGTGGGTGAAAGCCGGGGCGGCGCCCGGTTCGGAAAACAGGACCAGGGCTCTGGGTCGTAGCCCGAGCCTGGAAGCACGGCAGCGGTCATGCGAGCGGGGACGAGGCCCAGCTCCGCAGGACCCGCGTCGATGGTAGAAGCCGGGGCGGCGCCCGGTTTGCGGAACAGGACCAGGGCTCTGGGTCGTGGCCCGAGCCCGGCAACACGGCAGCGGTCGTGCGAGCGGGGACGAGGCCCAGCTCAGCAGGACCCGCGACGATGGTAGAAGCCGGGGCGGCACCCGGTTCGCAGTGCAGGACCGGGATGCCGGGACGTGGGCCGGCGTTCGGTCCGCTCCATCTCGCTGCACTGCCCGTTCTGTCAGCCTAGCTGCCCCGTCGTTCCAGATGGTCTCTCCCGGCACGCGCACTGACCACGCGCACCAGCGACGCCCACTCCCGCGCTTTTCGGCCCCGCACGCCGAACACCAGCGCAGAAAAGCCCGCGCATTTCAACTCTCGGCCCCGCACACCGAGCACAAAAATTAAATTGACGTCCTCCTACCACACTTCCCCCCTATTCAAGAACGACGCGGCAGTGAGGTAGGACGCGTCGAATAAAAACATGTAACGCAAAACACTGATTGCCGCAATCGTCATGCGAGGTGTACAGAACAGTCTTCGGTTTAGCAAGCAGTACCTCCCTTGACGGTATTTCTAGTGGTCAGGTCACGTCGCTGGTATTTTGTCCGACGATGCCGACGGCGTCGACGATGCCGATTTACGACGGTGCTGACGACGTCAATGTCCACGCGGGAAGAAGGTGTTTCGGTAACAGGTGCGTTGCCACGAAGTGGGGCACGGCTGACTAGATGTCGAGGTACAATCCGCTGGCAAACGTCGCAGGTCTTCACATACCTCTTGGTCTCGGACTGCACTCCTGGCCAGTAAAATTCAGTGAGAATGCGGTCAGTGGTCCGAGTTATGCCTCGGTGCCCTGCGAGAATTCCCTCGTGTGCGCGTTGGAGCACCATCTGTCTCAGCTGTCTAGGGACGACAAGCTGTTCCAATTCCTTCCCGCTTACTAGCTTGTGTCTCCGATATAGAACTCCTTCTGGCAAAAAATAACGAGTCTCTTGATTGTTCACAACTGTCTTCCCGACATCCTCATAACATTGTCTTAGGGACTCGTCATTTCTTTGCAAGTTCTCGAGAGACGCTTTGTCTACAGCTGCGACGGAGGGTTTTAGTACTGGCAGCTTGGTATTGGGACGCGCTGGAGTTCCCTCTGCTGCTGCAGCGCTATCACCCAGGAAGTCCCTTGGGTCTTCTACATGGCAAGGCGGCAAGCTCGAGTCTTGTTGTGGCGTCTTCTTTGTGGACGAAAGTTGAGAACACTTCCCGTGGGTTCCAGGTACATGTTGAGGGTCCTCCGCTGGAGTGCGTACTAATGGAATCGACGGATTGTCTACGTCTCTCACAGTGCTATCTGCTTGGTACATTCTGCAATGCAGCTGTCGATGATGTGGAGTTACTTGAGTACCCGGGTTAACACCTCCGACGTTCCCCAACACCACATCGTAAAGGGGGTTCGGCATGCACTTAGCACGCACAATGCCTTTGAGGAAGGGCGTGTCTAGAAAGACTACTGCCTTTGGCAAATAATGTACAGTCCCGTCTAACATAAATACTGGGCCTTTTGTTCCTGTCAATCTTTTCTTCGGAACGAGTCCTTGCCGCACAATTACAGTATTGCAGCCTGTATCTCTGAGCACGGTTACGGTCTTACCCTCGAGACATCCTTTGGCCACTGGCAAAGCCTCTTCATCATATGCTCATGTCGTATTCACCACTGGAATGGTTTCTCCGCTTTGGAGAACGACGTATCGCTCTCCTGGCATCCCGGTCTCGTTCGCTTCTCCGGTTGACAGCACGCATGACGCTTGTCGCCTTTCTTGAGTCTCTCCTGTCTCGCCTGGAAAACCGGTCTTGCCACTCGACCAGCCAGTTGCTGACGGGCTATTTCTCGTCCGAGACCAGCACTCAGATGCCCGATGACCTGTCTTGTTGCACAAGAAGCATTGAGTGTGGCCTCTTGGCGGTCTCTTAGCGGACTCTGTCTGGCGACTTATCTCTCCATTGTCCTTATACGCCTTGTCCTCGCTCAGACTAGAAATACCCTGGGCCTCCAAGAAACAATCGGCATGCTGTGCGAGCATGCTAAGTTTCTTACAGCTTCTTTCCTTGAGGAATACTCGCAACGCAGGGGAGCATCCTTTCATAAATTGCTCTGAAATTATTAGGTCACGAAGAGCGTCGTAACTTTTTTCGACCTTCGCCATTTCCATCCAGCGGTCGAAATGACCCGCTAGGCGAGAAGCATACTGGAGACCCGTCTCCTCTTCTGGTTTTGCTTTACGAAATTTCTCGCGGTAACCTTCGGCGGTATACCGGAATCGCACCAACAGCGTAGCCTTCAGCTGATCATAGTCTGAGGCGGAAGCGGAATCAAGCCGACTAATCACAGCTAAAGCTTCTCCTGTCAGGCATAAACTGAGCGATAGGGCCCATTTACTTCTAGGCCACTCTTGAGACGCTGCGACGTGCTCAAAACGTTGCAGATAGGCGTCGAGATCATCTCGCGCTTCATTAAATGGTGGCAATAACTTGTGGGGACTACAGCCATCCATCATAGCTGGTACAGCCGCGTCGCCGCTCACCGGTAGCGCATTAGAACTGGCTGCCTGTTCTTGAACCTTGAGATTCAGCTGCAACACGCGTTCCTCGGCTCGTAGCCGTTTTTCTTCTAGCTCGATGTTCACGCGCTGATCGTCACGAGCTTGGGCGCGAAGGTCCCTCTCTGTCGCACGTTCCGCGTCAACCCATTCGCGAAGAGCGGCGCCAGCTAAGCCCATGTCCTTGCCGATCGCGTACAGTCTCTCAATATCCATGGTCTCCCCTCGTGCGCCTAGCTGTCGGCAAGATGTTAAAGCCGATCCTGGCAGGCTCGCCAAAATTGTGATGATTATGTTGTGGGCGCAGGTCAGCCAGACGCACAAGAAAGCAACCAGAGACACAAAGAGACGTATTTATGACACGAACGGCACATGGGACGAATACGGGAACACGAACTATACAGATAACTGGGTTAACTGTCACTGGCGAGCACTCACATTTCTAATCAGGAGTCCGGCCTTGTGGCGACGGCTCGGCGGACTTGGCTCTGACGGCGGTGGGTATACGGGCGGCGGTTGAAGCTCAGGATGGC